>NW_026598934.1:0-20028 GCF_029784155.1 Uranotaenia lowii
CATCGAAAAAACCCTAACCCATTAGCCGCAGCAACTGCAATTGGATATGCATGACCCAAATCGTCACTGATTCAGCTGCAGCCTTCCGGCATCATCATCATCATCATCATTCTCCACCAGCCACCAGCTAGGATCACAATTCATGCGGAATTTGTTCGGACAAGAAGATTATTGTCATCCTTCGTCGTTTATCCGGTATTTTTCGTATATATGGTACGAGGCACGAGCTAGTATGTAGACTTATGAACATTGAACATGTTCGAGGGAGGCTTTTCTGATGCTGATAGTTACCAAATCCATCGATTTTCATCTCGCTTTTTTCAGTATGTGTAGTTGTTTGGGTGAATGTGCGTGTATAGCACTCCTCGTCATCGATGGATTAACATCACACTACTAGGACTCCTATTGGTAGGCTTATTTCGGTTTCAACAATGGACAATTTATCACTGTAGCTGATGCGTGCCACAAAACCGTTTTTTTGGGTCGAATCCTGTTTTTCCCTTGTTAGAAAAGGTCGCATGTGGTTTTACCCGGCACGTTCGTGACCGTATTGTACTTTTTTCAGTTGACAAAAAAACTGACGGTTTTTGTGAACTTCCGAGCATTATCAATAGAAACCCTATTCCAACATCGGAAATTGAAAATGTGTGCGAAATATGTTTGTAAGGCTAATACACTTTTAATTGGAATGAAGTTGAACAAAAGAAAAAATATCAAAAAGGATATTTAAAACAGAAGCCGTGAACAAAGCTTATACAAACATAAATTGACAAAATAAACGTAAATAATAAAAGTTGCATTTGAAAGGTTCATTTGAAGAACAATAAAAAAGAAAAAACTTCTCGAAGTTTGTTCAATGTTCAAACCCTTTATGTTTGATTCCCACGATCTTATTATTGTCCAATTTTGATCTCACAAATGAAAATGTTCTCCAAAGGCAAACAATAAGAACTAGGTTATGTTTGCAAAACACTCCACCGAAGGGTGCTGTTTGTTTCAAAATAGTCCCAAAAGAGCGGCAAAATCCTAAAACTGTTAAGATGTCCCGCTCCACAAAATAACTTTTCCACTTTTTGATCTGCCATGACTGCTGGGCATAATGAAGGACTTTCACCGAACAAAGTTAAGTTTGGGCCAAGAAAACACAAACTGTGAGGACCTTCGGTGTTTTCTCGAAGAAGACTACAACACTTAGATATATATGAATCTCAAAAGTCCTGCCAATGGGTGACGAAAGCTTCTCCAAAGGTCCATAACCCTTTCAAAAAAGGGAAGAGAAAATAGAGGCCATTATGAAGTCATCCTGTATGGTAGTCACAACATGTCCTTAGGGCGGAGTGGGTTCTGTTTCCGGAGGTCCTCCTTTTCTTATTCTTGAATTTTCACTTCAAGTTGAGATGCTCCTTCCGAAGACTAAGTGGGGGAGGGATGAAGATTGCTTTTTGAATTCGACAAACTCTTGTTGATGTGTGAAAGTGTATGTGTTGGAAAGGGTGGAAAACTAAGTCATTCCAAAAAGCTCTTCAAACAGGGTGACGAGTAAAATTCTTTAGGAAGAAGCAATCTTAAAAGCAAGAGAAAATTAATTTGAATTTAAAAACGAGTTGATTTCAATTTCTTTTAGAATTTGATTTGTTTGACTGAGACTGAAATAGGATTTTTTTTACATAAGAAGGAAAAAAAGAAAAATAATCCGTTCCACTTCTTAAAATTTAACATGTTTCAGTTTTTCCTGTACCTACATATAAGTAAATTCACTTATTTTGATGACCTTAACGCAAAGATTGGCTCAAATAATCAGGACTTTGAGCGCTTCATGGGGTGCCATGGCCTAGGACAGATGACCGAAAACGGAGAGCTGTTTGTAGAGTTTTGTGGCAACAACAACATGGTGATCGGTGGATCGCTCTTCCCCCATCGACCAGCACATAAGGTTACTTGGGTATCCCGAGATGGCCGAACAGAAAATCAAATTGACCACATCTGCATCAGCCGAAAATGGAGAAGGAGCCTTCTTGATGTCAGCAACAAACGAAGCGCAGAAATTGCATCTGACCATCACCACGTCTTTTGTAAGACACAACTGAGAGTCGCGCGTGTCCAGCGGCGAGAGCAGAAAGTCGAATGTCGATACGACGTTCGCCGGTTGGAGAATCCAGAGGTGAAAAGGGCATACGTTGAACAGCCAGAATCCCGAGCCTCGGAATTACCGGCAGACGGAACAGTCGAAGAACAGTGAAATGGAATCCAGAATACCTCTATCACGACGAGCCATGGTACTCTCGGTAAAGTCTGTGGAAGAAGAAGTGAATGGATGTCGGATGAAACTTGGAGGATGGTCGATGATCGGAGAAAGGCGAATGTTGGAATTGAGCAGGTAGGTATGTACCGGGTCAGCCAAAACAGTCACCGTCTTGAAGACACTATGCACAGCAAAAAATTTCTAAATGTATACGCAATCTAAAACACGTGCGATCTATTTTTTCACAAGTGTAATTAAAAAAAGATGTAATTTTCAACTCCTTTTGATGTAATTTTAGTCTTTTTTTGAAAAAGTGAGTAGAAATAAATTGTTTTAAATTAAAATTACATTACGTAATGCAAAGTTCAAACGATCGATGAAATTTATATCACAAATAGTGTAAATTTATATTTTTTGAATAAGATATTTATTTTATTTATTTGGAGTCTTTGACCGTGAAGTCGCATCCAGCTAAGGCTTCGTGCCGCAAGCCGAAATGTGCCGGGATAAAGACGGAGGTATCCTGACGGACAATCGTGAGGTGATCAAAAGGTGGAAGCAGCACTTCGATGAACACCTGAACGGCGCACATGCAGGAGATCAAGACGGTGGGGGAAGGTACATCGCCGGCGTAGCCAACGACGTAGAGGAGCCACTCCCAACGATGAGTGAAGTTAAGGAAGCCATTCGCCAGCTGAATAGAAAGAAGTCGGCTGGGAAGGATGGCATCGCAGCTGAACTCATCAAAATGGGCCCGGACAAGTTGGCCGATTGTCTACACCGGTTGATAGTCCGGATCTGGGACATAGAACAGCTACCGGAGGAGTGGAAGGAGGGGGTAATATGCCCCATCTACAAGAAGGGCGACAAATTGGACTGTGAGAACTACCGAGCGATCACTGTCCTCAATGCCGCCTACAAAGTGTTGTCCCGAATCCTACTCCGCCGCCTAACGCCACAAGCAAACAGATTCGTGGGAAGTCATCAGGCCGGCTTCATGGAGGGACGGTCTACGACGGACCAGATATTCACATTACGGTAAATCCTCCAAAAATGCCGTGAACACCAAGTCCCTACGCACCATCTATTCATCGACTTCAAAGCCGCATACGACACGATCGACCGTAACAAGCCATCTATTCATCGACTTCAAAGCCGCATACGACATGATCGACCGTAACAAGCGATGGAAAATCATGGACGAGAACGGCTTTTCCGGGAAGCTGATTAGACTGATCAAGGCGACGATGGATGGAACGCAGTGCTGTGTGCGGATTTCGGGTGAATTGTCGAGTTCATTCGAATCGCGCAGGGGGCTTCGACAAGGTGATGGTCTATCCTGCATGATGTTCAACGTGGCGCTAGAAGGTGTTTTTCGACGAGTGGTGGGCGAAATGCGGGGCACGATTTTCAACAGATCCAGTCAACTTATCTGCTTTGGCGATGACATTGATATAGTCGGCAGATCATCTGCGGCGGTGAAGGAGATCTACCGCAAACTGAAACGCGAAGCAGGAAGGATTGGGTTGATGATTAATACGTCCAAGACGAAGTATATGCTGGCCTGCGGATCCGAGACCAACCGAACCCGCTTGTCCATAACAAGGTCACGATCGACGGTGACGAGCTGGAGATAGTCGAAGACTTTGTCAATCTCGGCTCACTGGTGACCGCAGACAACGACACCAGCCGTGAGATCTGGAGGCGAATTATCAGCGGAAGTCGTGCCTACTATGGACTCCACAAGCAACTGCGGTCGAGAAGACTTAGCCCTCGCACGAAGTGTAACCTGTTTATGACGCTCATTAGACCGGTTGTTCTCTACGGGCACGAGACATGGATATTGCTCGAGGAGGACCTGCGTACACTCGGAGTATTCGAGCGACGAGTGTTAAGAACCATCTTTGGCGGCGTACAGGAGAACGGAGTGTGGAGGCGAAGGATGAACCACGAGCTCGCGCGACTCTACGGCGAACCCAGTATCCAGAAGGTTGTGAAAGCTGGCCGGATACGCTGGGCAGGACATGTTGCGAGAATTCCGGACGACTGTCCTGCAAAACAGGTGTTCGCTACGAATTAGGTAGGAACAAGATGAGCGGAGGCGCAACGAGCGAGGTGGTTAGACCAAGTGGAGCGTGATCTGGCGAACGTGGGGTGCCCGAGATATTGGAGAACGGTTGCCATGGACCGAGTGAATTTTAGGAATTATGTTCGTCAAGTTATGTCGTGAGACGGAATACTATGTAAATAAATAAAAAAAGTAAATAAATGACCGTGAAGTCAAACAGACTTAAAGTCTTAAAATAAAAAATTAACCTAAGTAACATACAATGTTTTATTTTAAAATTAAGTTAAATCACGGATCGAACGTTTAAACATCGAATTTGATACGTTAAAGTCAAACAGGTGGGAAACTTCGTTGAAAGCATGACAGCCTCGATGTAGTGGATGATTTTGGCCAAAACTCGTTCTGCTTCTTGGTAGCCAGAGAAAATTTTGATTGCGTAGTTGTCGAGCTGGAGCGTGCAAATTGAGAGAATGCAGCAGTTGCGGGCAATCAATAACGTTTGTTAAGATGTCGTACACGAAGATCCGTTCCAAGTACGTCCTCCTTTTACTCAAAGACGTCAGTGACAGAAGACCACATCTCTCGGAATAAGGTGGTAAACGTACAGAATCCCGCCAGGGCAATCTTCGTAATGCATAGCGAAGAAATTTTTTCTGGACCCTCTCTATCCTTTCGATGTAAACGGATTGGTAAGGTGCCCATACAGGTGCAGCATATTCCTGTACACTTCGTACTAACGAGCAGAATACTGTTTTAAGAGCATAGGGCAAACGCTTTTGCTGTGGTTGTCAAGATATGCTGTGCGAACGAGAGCTTTTGATCGAAAGTAACTCCGAGATCTTTTTTCTTTGAAATTTTTTCTAAGGTGGAGTCCCTGAGCGAATATTCGTATACAATTGATGCTCTAGTCCTGAAAAAACTTATGCATTTACACTTTCCGACATTCACTTTCAGCCCATGCGTATCATACCATAATAATAATTTGTTCATATCTTCAGGAAGCGCAATGCAGTCCACTATCGAGTCAATTACTCTGTAAATTTTTAGGTCATCGGCGTACAGTAGTTTAGTCGAGTTGAGGTAGGTAGCTAAGTCGTTTATGGAAAGCACAAAGATAAGCGGCCCAAGGTGACTACCTTGTGAAACACCGGATGGCATTTCGAATTCTGTAGAGTGTGTTCCTCGGATGTTTACGTAACCTTGGCGTTTTGCCAGGTAGGAATGCAGCCATTTTATTATCCATGAAGGAAAACCGTAGCGTTCGAGCTTTGTTGTTGCTATGCTGTGTTGTACTTTGTCGAAAGCCTTAGCAAAATCGATATATATATATTGAATCAACTTGCATCAACATTCATTTACATAGCACATCAGATTTGTCAGCGTTGATTTTTTCTTTACAAAACCCTTCTGGTATTCGGTGAGTATTGGTTTAGCTGCTGAATATAGCCTTTCGTATATCAGAGACTCGAGGACTTTGGAAAAGCAGCACAAGATTTATATGGGCCGGTAGTTCTCTACACGATGAAAGTTTCCAGATTTAAGGATTGGAGATACTGAAGCAGTTTTCCAGTGGCTGGGAAAAGCACATTCAGAAATCGATCTGTTGAAAATTATACGTAGCGGTACAGCAATAGATGCTGCGATTTTTGATACCAACGACGATGGAATCCCATCAGGACCGGGCCCTTTCGACGGATCGAGCTTACATAAAGCAATAAACACCTCCTCAATAGTGAAATCAGGCTGTGTCAGCCTAATGTTGTAGGTAGGCAAAGATTCGAAGGAGGCGTCGTCACAGTTCAAGGTTTGCAGATTATATACAGTGAGCGAAATAAGAATAGCACCACATGTGTTTTGCTTGTTAAAATATGAATGATTGAAAATTACGAAAATTTTCTTCCACAGATTGTTCTGAATTGCTTGACGGATAAATAAAGCATAAGTTTACTTTTTTTTGGACGTAGCAATTGGCGTTGAGGACCAAAAATGTGAAAAAGGGGTGCGAAATAAGAATAGAACCACTTGAGTTTTTCTAACAAGAACAAGATTATTTTCAAAAATTTACTGTGTAAAAGTGAATAATAATGCTTCTACGAGTTATTTGAAAAGATAACTGCATTTTAGGAGTTTTCTAGAATTCCAAAGGATTTCAAAGGTTTTAAAATGGGAGTTTTAAGAGATGCTCCTCTAGCGTTAAGGAATTAAATATTTGAGCTGTAATTCTTTATAAATTTACTTACTTTCTTCATTAAAATGACGTGAAATGATGAAACAAACATTCGGGATTAATTTTTAATCAGAAAAAATAGGTTGGAAATCAAAAACTTTGATTTTGTTCAGTAAACCACACTTTTTTCCAGTTTCATGTCGTAGATAGCAGCACTATCTTGCAGTTTAAACCAAATTTTGTCTCAATATTGATTTTTCAGGTTTATTTAGGCCCTTAGGTTATATTCATCATTTTTAGGTATTTTCTTATTGCAGTTTTGTGGAAGTTCACACTGCAGAATGCTTTTCCGGATTTGCAAAAGAATCACCTGCACAAAAATGTACAACCGCCAAAATTCCTGGTCATCTCAACTTCCAATCCAATTGCAAATCATACCAATAATACTGCTAGCCATCTGGTTCATCAAGCTGCATCCCAAAGTATAACTTTATTCTGATAATCGGTCCAAAAAATTAACTTTTAGTTACCTTGATACAATTCTATTTTTTTGGATTTAGTGATCTTAGAATTTCAAAGCGTTCACACGGTATATGTATTTAATTCTTGACCAAAATCGTAAAACACTCCCCAATTAATCCCAGATATTCGAAAATGGGCATGAATTTGGTTTAATGGCAAGATAGTGCTGCCATCTATGACTTAAAACTAAAGAAATAGTGTTTGATTATTAAAAAACATTAGTATTTTTGAACTCCAACCTGCTTTTTGGATTCAAAATCAGCCTCAAATCTATGTTTCATCATTTTGCATCATACTTATGAATGTGAATGAAGAAATCAAGCAGTTTGATAAAGTTTTATAGCTCAAATATCTGATTCCTTAACGCTAGAGGAGCATCTCTTAAAACCCCCATTTTAAAACCTTTGAAATCCTTTGGAATTCTGGAAAACTCCTAAAATGCAGTTATCTATTCAAATAACTTGTAGAAGCATTATTATTCACTTATACGCAGTAAATTTTTAAAACTAATCAAGTGCTTTTTGGAAAAACTCAAGTGGTGCTATTCTTATTTCGCACCCCTTTTTCACATTTTTGGTCCTCAACGCCAATTGCTACGTCCAAAAAAAGTAAACTTATGCTTTATTTATCGGTTAATCAATTCAGAACAATCTGTGGAAGAAAATTTTCGTAATTTTCAATCATTCATATTTTAACAAGCAAAACACATAGTGGTGCTATTCTTATTTCGCTCACTGTATATTACAAGTAAGATCTAAAATTACATCGAAAACTATGTGAAACATATTAATCGCAGCGCACTAAATTGAACTGCGCACTCATGACTGCGACATTTGTGCGAACTTGCACATTCGTGCGACCTGTCAAATCAGTGTAAAATCTGTCGGAGTTCTACACGCTAACCTCTTTTCGGACAACCTTTGTACGGATTACTGCGACTGCAAAACATTGCACGAAATCCAATTTTCAATGAAAGAGATAATAACAGATGCCATGTTTTTTCGCGGCATATGATCGACGTTCCTACCCTAGAGACAACCTGTATAAATTTCTAGAAAGGTGGCGCGGATCACCATGAAAACATAAACAAAGCCTACGTCACTACTGACTATGTTTATATTTCCTAGGTAACAGCAGTTGGCGGGTTGTATTGAAAATTTTCAACAGTCTCAAAATCTGTTTATTTAGGACCTTGTGTTTTTTCTCGTCAGTAAATCGCTTCGCTAAAGGTGAATGAAGAAAAATGTACAGCCTGAAGCAGTCATTTTAACCGGAAAATAGATCAACGGATACCATATCAGGTGAATTTCCTGAATTGTGTCCCAACGACCCAACTATGACAAGACGCTTCCGGTTTTTGTTATCGACGTTCCGTGTTTTTGTACACCGGCAGATTCCAACTCGAAGTTGAGCTTTTTCCAGCAAAGGCTGCTCTTGTCGATTTGTGTAGTTCAGACGATCAAGTAAGAATTTTCAATAGTAATGTTTCATATTAAAAATGTTGATACTTATAATTGTTTTTTAATTTGTAGTTAAATTCCATTCCGTGTCTGGTGCCGGATAATGAAGTCGAACAATGCCAAGCTGATTGTGTCCCCGCGGGAAACGACTCCGCAACCAAATCAGATATTTCTGGTGGAAGTTGGAATAGGGATGGATTTGCCGATTGGATTATCGGAACCTGCCAGAACCGCCGACAGTTGTGCCAAAAGAGGTATTCGTTCAGTGGTAGTATCTGGAAGCTGACGAAGAGAATATTCCGAAGTATCCATGGATCGTTAGCCGGTTCTGACTAGCCCAGCCAAACAAAATTCACTAATAGCTATAGATTGTGCTCCAGCTCTGGCAGGCACAAGGTAGTGGAGATTGTGGATAGTAAACTTCCAAATTACAGCCTATCGTTTTGACACGCTTTTACACGAAGGAACAAAATGTAATGAAATTGTATATTTTGTACTGTGAAAAATAAAAGTTCAACAGTAGTTTGTCTTATTTCAGATTATAATAATTTTTCCTACGGCCCTTATATGAATTGTGAATCAAAATAAACAAAAATAAAACAATTTGTGATGATTGAAAGAACTATGACCTGAGGCGTAATGGAGCCTTAAGATGACTGTTCCTGGTAATGTACTTAACTTTTTTCCATTAAGGTTTCCTAACAGATAGAACAGATAGTCTCAATGTGTGGATTTCATTGAGTTTCCTTTAGAAGAGCAGGAAAATATTTTGGATGATTTTTCTTATTAAAAAAAATCTTATAAGTAATTTCTATTTCATCAATTTTATTCAATAACTGTTAATAGACCTGATCAACTGACATCGTAAAGCATTTATCACATTATTTTCTCGATAAAGGTTCCGATAGTGGCACCATTACTTTCGGAGAGCAGGTTAATAATTTTTGCCTTGAGATCGATTAAATCATCGGAAGCCAATTTATGAACGAATGGCGTGCACCATGCACGAAAAGTGTCATAAAAAATCCGCGGAAAAGCTTGAAATAAGTCTTCACCATGGGGAGAATTTTTGTCAGCCACAATTGCATCCATCACATTTGTCTTTGGTCAGAGATGACTGCATCGTCCTTGAAAGGATCAGACTGGACCCTGTAAATCGTGCAAAATGAAACATAAGTTTTCAGTTTCAAAATTGTACATGAACTTCGTTCACTTACCTGATAGGACCTGATACAAACAGTTCGAATGTTCCACATCGGATTTCAGTGTACTCGATCTAGGTTTTCACGGGCAGAGGAGTTGTTGCTCCGCGCACACCGATACCGTCTTAGGCGATGCTGATTATTGTAAGTTGACATTTTATCCCGGTGTGGTGGTTTCGTTGGCGGTAGCATTTGTACTTCGGGAGTCTCGTTCACAAATATGATGGATTCATGGTATGGTTTTAGCGAACCGCACCAAATATAGTTTGCAGTTTCGAAATCGCATCGAATGAAAAATAATTTTCTTTCACTTGTCGAATGTTTGTTTGGTAATAACAAGCAGCCGACTTCGTCGATTTTTTAGGCGTCAGCAGTGACGTCACCCATTGGCATGGTTACAATGTTTATGAGAAAAAAACATTACCACTACGTTTTCATAGCGCCTATCTCACCACCTCTGTATGTACCTCATTGCCCTAGAGCAGTGGTTTTCAAACTTTTTTCACTCACCGCCCCCTTTTGCAAAATTTTCGAGCACAACGCCCCCTTGGGCAAATAAAAAAAAACTTAAGAAAAATGTAATTTGGATTGTTGAAAAACCAATAGCTTTTGGCTTTATGTTGTAGTTAGACTAAATTTAAAATTCATTCAAATTTATATGAGGCCCCCAAAGCCAAAGGGGCAGGGTGGTGTAAAATTGGTCGATTTTGATTTAACAATGTCTGACGATTTTTCATATTTCAAACTATATTTCGAGATTCTTCAGATTTTTAGAATTTTTTTACATACCATTAGGTCCTAAAGAAAAATGCATATTTTCGAAAAATATATGAAAAATGACCAAACATAAAAACTTAAAAGCGTGTTTTCTCGAATTTGCTTTTATTCTCTTATATTCTTTTCCCACAAAGGGCCTTATATTGCTTTAAACCTCAGTAAACTCTTAATTCTATGTAGATATAGTTTTCTGGACAATCACTTAAACTGATTTAATAGTTTGTTTTGATATAAAATCATATTTTTTAAATTTTGATAAACAAAATTCTATATTGACCATTAATTTGATTTATAGAAAACAAACTAATTTCTGTCCATCTAGTGAAATATCGTAAAAAATATATAGGTTTAAATTAGATTCTAATAACTGAATTCCGAAAATGTTGCAACAACCGAATAGATTGAAAGTTTATCCATTACAAATGACACAATTGATGTTTTGAACTGGTTAAAATAAAAATGAACAAGTAAGAACTTAAAAGAAATTCTCTTACCTAAAAAAACTCATTCATATGTTCTTTCCTAAAACTATCACTAAATCACAGATGACATCTTTTTAAAAAGAATTTTTTTGGTAGGTTTTTTCTGTTTTGCAGATGTTTTGAGACAATACATTTTAAAATTATCAAGCAACACAAAATAATCTTACACAATAGAGCGTATACAAAATCTGAGACAATATAAAAGAATCTTTTAGTAGAGTGTCCATTTTCCGGCCATTTTCCCATTCCCGGGAATCGGGAAATTTGGTGGTCTGTTTCCCGGGAATTCCCGGGATCCCGGGAAATATTCAAAAACATGTAAAATATATGGACTACAATTGAAATATACATAGCTTATCGGACCTTTCGTACAAACAAGCCCATAATTTGTTAAAATTACACTCTTTATAATGTTTTTTACCTTATTTTTTATGAAATAAATCAAACTTTTTTCAACAATGACAAATTCAAAACAGTCAAACGAACTATGAAATCACCTGAATAAGTTGAATGAAGAAGTTATTCCTGGAGTTAGGGGTTAATAAAAAAAAATCATTTGAGGCCCTTGGAGCCAAAGGGGTATAAGTGCATAAAAGCTTATTTCGAGAAAACAAGCTTCTAAATTGATGTGTTTGGTCATTTTCCATATATTTTTCGGGAATTTGTATTTTTATTTCTAATGTAAAAGTATGTAAATAAAATTCTAAAATTCCGAAAAAATCATCAAATATAGTTTGTAATGTGTAGAATCGTTTCGCATCATTAACTCAAAATCGACCATTTTGTCACTTATACCCCTTTGCCTCTGAGAGCCTCATTTTATTTTCGTTTTTCTGAACACTTAACATATTTGCTCTTCATATGAAAAAAAAACGATGTATTCTTCATTTATATGTTTTGAAAACCAGAGAGAAACAAGTGCATAAATGACATTTTCGAGAAAACACAATCTGCCTACCTGTTGCGTGATTTTTCATATATTTTCCTAAGTGTTGTGGGTTTTCGTTCGAGGAAAACAATGTGGAAATACCTATGATCATTTTAAACTTATCTACCTATTTGAATTAAAAAATTGCATCAAATGGCTGCAAAATGTCTATTGTCATAGAAATCGGCATATCCTCAATGAGTTTTGAATGAGTACATTTTCAAAAAAAACAATAAGAATGGTTCCGGAGGCTATCAGGATTTTCCAGAGAAATAATTTCATACATGTCGGGAATTGCCGGGAATGAAACTATGATTCCCGCGAATCGGGAATTCCCGAATTTCTCAAATTCCCAGGAATTCCCGCCCGGGAAATCCCGGGACGGACACTCTATCTTTTAGATTTATTTTTAGAAAAAAAATTAAGATACTGGAACGAAAATTTGCTTGCAGATATATCTGTAACGTAATTTCATTATTTTGAATCGAATTTACTCGTTGTTATTTCGAAGCTACGTTGTTTCGTGATTTGTGAAAATTTAAATTACGACCTCACCGCCCCCCAAATTTCATAATTGAGCTCACCGCCCCCTGGAAGCTCTCAACGCCCCCAGGGACCACTTTGAAAACCACTGCCCTAGAGAGAGGCAAGGTGCGTATATATTCAGGAGGTGTTCCCGAATAACGAATTCCCGATTCAGCCATTTTGGCTATGTAGGCTATGCAACTATACGGAACTCATGAAGTTTGTTTACCAACAAATCACAGAAAAGCTGAGCAAAAAATAAACAAACTCATTGAGAGCCCCGCTCACTCCTCGCCTACTTACTGTGAAAGTCGGAGAACCTAGTGTATCTAAGAACCTTGGAGAGAGGTAGGCGATGATTCTTTGACATCGCACGCGTTTTTTTCGCTCCGTCCGCGAAAATTTTAATTTTAATGTACAAAAGTGAAAAATAGTTTTAAAATAGTTGGTTTTTGAATTCGGTGTAATGTGTAAATTTGATCTGTGACACTAAGATGGAGTTTCGTCGAAAAAGTCTTCAAATAGTTTTCCTTTACTCCAAAATAATCGAATGAAAATAACTGGTACTACGCTCGAGGGCCCAATGCGAAAGTTCCCGCGAGCTTTTGGATTATACTACGTTTTCTGATCCGGATTTCAAGCTAAGTAGATTTTTGTTTGTATAATTTGTCTATTTAGTGTTTCTATTAATTTTATCTCTTATTTAAAACTTAATTGGATTAAAATATAGAATTAAATAAAATCATATTTTGACAGCTCAACTGTTGGCAGCAAGGAAGGAAATATTTCACAGTGAGAAATATTTCACATGTAAACTTTACAGGATAAAAACTTGCGTGCTAGCCAAAACAATAACATAGATGGCGCTTTACAAAAGGTTCGGACCATAGCTATCTGTCAGAGATCATTTTTACATTCTGAGCAACAATACCAGCAAAATAAGATGTTCATGTCATCACTCTTTCTCAGAAAATAGTTAACAAATTCGTCGATTTAAAAGCTAGAACATGACCCGATCCCAAAACACTTTGTTCTGTAATGTTATAATTTAAACCCAATTGTAAGAATTACGAATCTGGATTGGGTCTTTCAGATAATCATTCAAAATTAAATTTCAATGCAATAGACAGCACTTCATACATTTTCAAATGAATTTAGGTTTTGGAAAATAAAATTACAACTTTAAAACTGTTGAGATACTTGAGAAACTGTTAAATCATTTTAATTTACTTTTCATAATTTGAATCCTTATTTCTGTGATTTCTTTTCCGATATTTGGAGGTTCGATAAAAATGGAAGAAGATGGCGATATGAAACCCTAGAAAAGTAACATGACTAGCACAAGCGTTACATATTCGCGTAACTCTTACCAATTCGATTACAAGTATACCTTGAGGCGGAATCCAAAACACATTTCGAACGGAAACATTGCAAATTATGAGGATTACTTTAGCAAGTAACATAATGTTAGTTTAATGTGATATATATTTTGATAGTATCTTATAATGAATATATTATTCGTTTAAATTCAGTGAATGAAAAATGTTTTCATGCCATGCCTTTCTATTTTGTAAGTTTTTATCAACATGTCGAATTGAACTGAACGGCTCGAGTAACAGATTTATAAGCTGGCTTAAATTAACAGAATATGCAAAGCAGGGTTCCGGCATGAAATAGGTTCTATTTTTAAGCAATAACCATTAGCAAGTTATTCTTTGGAATGCTTAAATGAATACCTCATACAACCTGAATTCATACAACTTAATTATCAGGTAATTCGCCAGACTTGAATTAAATTGGATTTAAGGAAATCGAACCCGCAGTTACCTTATATAAAATTCTGTTCTATAAAAGGTTGTTATTTTAATCAAGAAATTAAGTTAAAAAAATAAAAGATAGCGATGCGAAAACTTAACAAGTCTCATATTAACAAAGATTATGTTACTTTTAAATGCTAGGTATTCAAACTTGTAGATTCATGATTATGAAGAAATTCAAATGAAAGTATAGATTCAAACATAATTTCATACTCGTACTGTTTAATTTTTGCTATTCATATTCACTGTTATAATGGCTATGTCATCGCATGAATAAGTAAATTCAGATTACCAAAAACATTTTCAAGAGGAATCGGCTCGTAACGAAAACACAAAAATAACAAGTTATTTTTCGCACAGACTGTGTGAATGCATCATAAATAGTTCATTATTAATATTCTTGAATAACATTTGATTAAATCAAAGGATTTAAATTTTTTAAGGTATAACAGGTAACTTATTACTCAATTGTTTTTATATAAAGTGCCCCGGGGTAAGTGAGGACGATGGCTATAAAAACAATACTAAACACTTTTTTTTAACTAAATGCTCAGAAAGTTCGTCGGAAGCTGAAGTTTTTTTTTCGTGGAAAAGATTTCATGTGCTCTCAAACCCTTATTTTAAAAGTTCATTTGTCCTGTCTTTCTGGAATGCGGTCGGCAAATCATACTTATCAAGGATTAAAACTTTCGAAGTCATCTACGTTTAAGATAAGTATTCTCATTTTTTTTATAATCAGTAAGTCAAAACTGTTAATTAAGCTTAAATACTGCAATGTTTTCAATGCGGAAAGCTATTCAGAATTATTTTTGTCAAATTAAAAATGTTACAAAAAAACACCTCGTTATTTTGATAAATTGATTTTAAATGTTTTCAAACCAATCGTTATTCAAATTATATTTTCAACAAAATTGGTCCTTTTCAATGTTTAAAACATGGATAGTCTTACTATATAAATTTAAATTCCAATCTTTCAAGTCCGAACATGAGTTTTCTTAAAGATTTGAAAAATGTAGGGGAATTAAAGGTAAAACAGCCATAACTCCTGTTTCCAAAGCTTGCGGTGGCTTAAACAGCCTTCAACCAATTTCTCGGAAAAAACCCACAATGTACAACCCATTTGATTCAAAATTTTTAAGTCCGAACAAGCTTTTTTCTGAAATAATTGAAAAATATAGGGAAATTGAGGGTAAAAACAGCCATAACTCCATTTTCTGAAGCGTGCGGTGGCTCAAACAGACTTCATTCGATTTCTCAGAAAAAAATACATACGATAGGTTTGTTTTCGTTCAAAATTTTCTAGCTCAAATAAGTGTTTTTCTCAATGTTTACAAAATATAGGGGAATTAGGGGTTAAAAAGGCACTATATCTCCGTTCGAAAGCTTGTGCGGCGTTTTAAACTATGTCCAATCGATTTCCAGGAAACTTTCACATAAGGAAATTATATTTTCATAGATTTGGTTTATGTTTGAAGAAAGATATTGAATTTCTTCGCAATTTGTACACTTTTTTCCCCATTGTGCATTGAGTAAAAATCAACCAAATTTTGCACACTTTCTCAATTATGTGTATAGTTTACATGCTGTCAAACTCGAAGTCGTGTTTTTCGATTCAGCGAAAATGGAGGTGAACCAACGCGAGTCGAGAGAATAAATTCTTTCCAAACACCTGGAATTTCCTGACCTGTCGCACCGACAGTTGGGAAAAATGTTGAAGATTCACCATTGAAGCGGTTTCAGGAGCGGCTGACGTTGGACCACGGCAAAGGAGCTGGAAGCAAACCGCATGAATAATAAAAAGTCGTAGGGAAAGGTGAAGCGGAAGATTAGAGCAAATCCAAACGTCTCAAGCCGTGATTTGGCTAAAAAGATCGGCATTTCGCAGAGCTACGTCCAGAATGCAAAGAAGAGAGTTTGACTACATACATACAAGGTACAGAACTTCACAAACCGCGATAAGCGGCAACAATCGACCGCTAAAACTCGGGCACGGAAGCTCTACGAGAAGATGCTGACAAAATATGGCTGCTGTTTGATGGACGCCGAAACGTATATAAAGGCCGATTTTAAGCAAATTCAGGGGTTGGAGTTTTTCACCAAATTAAGAAGAAGAAAATGTCGAAGTTCGCCTACAAATATCTCGATTGACAGGCCATCTGCTCTTGTGGACTAAGGAGTGAGCCTTTCGTGACAAAGGGCTCAGTATATGGCGAGATCTACAAATCTGAGTGCCTCAAGTAGCGCTTTTTGCCGTTCTTGCAGCAGCACGACGAAGCTCCGCTTTTTTGGCCAGATTGGGCATCATACCACTATTCTAAAAGTGTCCTGGAGTGGTATGAGGCCATTTCTGTCCATTTTGTTCCATGAATCATGCCAAACTGTCTGTAGCCGCGCCCGGTGAAGCAATAATGAAGCGGGATCTTCGGAAGAGCAAGAAGACAGTCAAAGACAAGAAGGACGTGTTAAGAAAATGGAAAAAAAACTGAGAAACTGGTACTGGATGAAACTGTAAAGACTTTGATGGAGGGCATCAAGCAAAAAGGCGTTCAATTTTACACTCGAGGCTCCATCGATTAACTTTTCTTTTGATTTTTTAAGTAAATATGTGTATAAAACTACCCTAAAATTTGGGTTTGATTCTTAACATTGTAAGACAATTAGCATGACATTTTCGGTGTCGCATTAATTTCGTGTTCGCCCTTTAAACGTTTTATTTGGTTCTTAAATGATTGGTATCGCTTTAAATAGCGATTATACTTAACTGGTGCGTCTTGTTCAGTTTCCCCTTCATACGTGAGCTCGCGTGTATGTTCGAGAAAATGCTGGGTAAACGACGACAGATGACAATAATCTTCTTGTCCGAACAAATTCCGCTTCAATTGTAATCCTGGCTGGTGGCTGATGATGATGATGATACCGGAGAGCTGCAGCTGGATGAATGACGATTTGGGTCATGGATGCCCGATCGCAGCTGCCCAAGCTAATGAATCAGCGTTGTTTTTTCGCTGTTTGGGATAACGCATCTAAATTTAAAATTCGTTAGGAACCAGTTTTGAACTGAAAGTTTTAGCTTAGCTAGTCTGATGACAGTTTGTTTGCCTATTAATTCAGCATTACACAGAAGCCATCCAAAGGATTCTGAACAAGGTTCTGAAAATGATTTTGCAGCTGCTTGCAGCTTGGCACATCACCGAAAATCTTCGTCGCATTGCTGACGTTGAATCGATCGAAAAAATAGCCGATGAATTCATCTCTTAATTCAGAGACAAATCGATGTAGTTTTCCATCACTGACATCTTACGAAAACTTACAACGCCAGCCCACAGAAAGAGTTATATGTATGCCGTGACCGAGACTCAATCTCATGACCTTTGGCTTAGAAGACTCAAATGCTATCCTCTAGGCCACGGTCGGCGGTATAACTAAACCGTCGTTACCGAGAATATTCATTACTTGAATGCAGGTTTAACGTTTCATGAAGCTTTCTGTAACCATACCTGGATTTATCGACTTTCATTTTTCCAACCAACTCTATAAATCCAATCTCTCATTTTAATCCAACCCATTTTCTGTAGGATAAAAGTATAGACCATCACCATTTGTGTGAAAATGGATTCACCAAATTTCAACAACCACGCTTTTGCTCTCTTCGCTTTCCAAATGTGGATCAGCTGGAGATCAGCTAGCCAATTCTAATTTTCAATCCACCGTATCCACTGATTTGCAATTCAAATCAAGTGGCCATTCGATGATTCCCAGTAGATGGCGAAAGGTGAAACACCAAAGTTGAAAATCTGCTTTCCCTCAGTTTTCAGTTAGTAGCTCGCCGTGGCGATATTCCGAGAACGTCCGGTTGATTTTATTTTTATTATTGGGAAAAGTAGAATTTTTTGATTCGATCATTGCCCGGAATCTATTTTCGACTGTGCCCAAAGATTTACCGAACCATATCGAAGGGACATTCGATTTGCATTTTCATAATGTGACGATGTTGGTTTGCTGATTGATTTTTTTCCCTCGCGCTTTAAGGGGAATGCGGGAGTTCAAAACTTTAACGCAAACAGTGGACCGAATTTAATGATCCGATTGTGAACGATTATTGTTCTTTGAAAATTCACCTTTTTTGAAAAAAGTATCAATAATTGAACTAAGTTTTGATTGTTGAACTTGAATACAAATGCATTCAAGTATTTCCCATAGTTTTAAAAAAGGGCAACGAGATGACAGAACATAGTTTGGTGTGACAATTTCCACGAAAGGTGCGAAAAGCCCAGAATGCAGTGTAAAAAGTGACACTCAACTTTCGGGAGAAGCTCTCGAGCTCAGAAGTAGGTCCAGAAGCAGCAGGGAAACTTTGATAATCTTTTCTCGGGCACGTGATTTCCGGTTTTCCCTGGAACGGAAAAGTAATAATCTAAGAAGTAGAACACAGCGTGGGCGCACTCTTTTCTGTTTGCCGACGCTATGCTGGGATATCATTTTAGTTTGATGCTCTTAGCTACCGCCATAGGAACGGCCGAAGTGGATTTATCCCAGCTGGTCGGAGACTTACTCCTATCGAGTCCATTGAGAAAATCCTTTCACCGACCGAGGCGGCACCAAAATTGGAATCGGCAGCTTTAGCATCATCATCAGCATCGTCAGAAGAAGAAGTTAAAGCAATGAACCAAGGCGCTATGCGAAAAGTTTGCTCCTCCTGTTACGATATTGAATAGAGTAAATTAGATGATGAAGAGTTTATCCAGATCGGAGGGAAAGAAGTGAGTATCCACGTCGCTAGTGTGTGGAAAAAAGGAGCGGTGTAAGCTTCATTTGATATTATTGGTTTTATCAAGTAGTGAATATCCGTCTACAAATATGGAGATACAGAATTAGATATCCAATGGTAGCAATGTGGATATAAAACTGAAAACTGATTATTTTTTACAGTTGCCCACAAAATTTTATAAGCTTATGTCTAGAGCGTGGTTATTTTTCTTTGCCTTAAAAGAGGTGGAAATGGAAGAAATGTTATAGAAGTATTTTTTTTATTTTTAAAGGAATTTAACCCATAAGGCCATTCTTCCACGCTCATTTAACGGAATTTTAAGTGTGCTTAAAAATATGGATAAATAGTTTGGAGTGTAAAACTTTTATCTCGATAATATTTACTTCATTATACCTAACACAGAGTCGACGAAATAACCCTTGAATTAATAGACTCATATTGTTTACAAACAGCACTTACTAAAACTTTTTTTTTCTGAACTTTTTCACGAGAGTTGTGCTACCTGGGGTTTCCCGATCGGGAATTCCCAGGAATAAAAAAAACGGCAATTACGGAATCCCGGAAATGCAAAATCGGTAATTCTCGAAGCCTATTGAAAACAGTATCATATCGCTTGGAACTATAACACGACGATCTCTTCCCTGTTGCAGCTTGACGACCTTTCAGAGTACCAGTTTGACGACCTCCACCAGGATCCTGCTCGACGACCTACCATGGCACCGTTTCAAATACCTTACAGTGGCTTCCGGTCAGACGACCTCCCAATAATGGCTCTGGCCCGGCGCTCTTCCATGGCTCTGGTCTTGCCTTTCTTTCTGCTGTTCGAAGCTTCCCTTCCACTTCGACGCCTTTCCTGAGGCCGGACGCCTCCCAGCGGTTCTAGCCCGACGACTTCCACTTGGCTTTTCGACCTTCCATGTCAACGGCTTGGCAACCCTCCTTGCCTGGACCAGTGGCTCCTGGTCCGACGACTACGACCTGATTCCTGACTTGACGATCTTCCATGATACCGGCTTGCCAAACTTCCATGGCTTCCGGTCCGACGACCTAACAGTAAACCCGTTCCGCTC
>NW_026598935.1:0-20000 GCF_029784155.1 Uranotaenia lowii
GGGAACCATGTGATTCAAATTGGTACTTGAATTTGATGTTGTTATAAAGTTTAATCATATTTCCTTTAATGACCAAAAGTCGAAACCAAAACAAAAACAGTTTAATCCTTAAATACTCCCAATGAGCTTAAGGGTGAAAAACTGCATGGAGCACAAGAAACTGTAATTGATTCCTTCGTATGATTTACCTCAACAAACCGCACCGAGATTAGTGTTTTTCCCTCCCAATAGCACTGAATGGTTAGAGCGGAAAATCTCCAACACGCCCGCCAGTTTTTGCTCCGGAAAAAACCAAACCCGGCCCTGGTCGAAAGGAAATTCGTTAACGAAAGAGCTTGGTAAATTCTTGGGGCTTGCAGTTTTTGCACTGTTCAGCTCATTTTTGTGCTCATTTACCGGACACCAGAGATTTGTTGGGTTTTCGGTTACGGGAGGGCATATTGCAGGTCGTTTGGCTCCTTTAGGTGGAAAAACTGAGGGTTTCTCTTTGGGCTGGCGGTCAAACAAGTGGTTGACTCATTTGAAGGCGAGGATTCAACTCTTGTTTGATACCCTGATGGCTTCTACTAATATGAGCAGAGCAGCTTTCTACTTCATTTCCAGGTGGAAACAGCAATGCAATCGCATCCGGTAGCGCAACAAAAAGAGTCTCTACCGGCTGGTGCAGATCAAAATAACTTTCCGTGTCTCATATGTGGTACATTTCATTTGAGTCGGTAAATTTATTTTCACAACACAAAATAATAATCCAGGGATACTTTCAGTTAAGAGCACACATAAAACTAATTAAAAGCTACATACCAGCTTTTCGGTGTAGCCAAATTTAAACCAAATCGGGTCTGGGGCCTGAATAAGACAGCCTCGGCAAAATCGGTAATCAATTTGTCGAAATCCGATTACTTCAATCATTTTCCAAAATATTGCATAGCCGGTTGAACATTTTCGAACAAACCGCAGCTGAAGTAAATCGACGAACCGAAAAACGTTGGATATTTTACATGGAACAAATCCATAAAACTAATTTTAATCGACACTATTTACTTCAATGCTGCACCCACCGCATTTGCAAATTATTTCACGGGATGAGTTTGGAATGGTCTGTGCATCACACACAACATCATCTCCACTTCGAATCTGATAAGATAGAATCGGAAACTTTTCCAATTAGAAAACGTCAATGACCAGCGGTCTTATCGGTTTGATCGTTCAAATGGTTCAATGAATTGTCGGATCTTGATTGGATGAATCTTTTATAAAAATTCGACATTTGGATTTGGAAAAAAGGCGTTTCTTCATCAACAAATGAGGGATTTTTTGACAAAATGAATAAAAACTTCATTCAATCCAATAAATTAATTTTCAGATCGGAATCATAATTATTGCTTCATATTTAGAGCATGTTGCCATCACTTAAGTTATAAAATACATATTTCATCAGGAACTTTTAAAAAAGAAAATTAAAGGTAAGAACATAGAGAAAACACCCCTTCCCCCCCCCCCTCCCCCCCGATGGAGATTTTTTCAAGGTAAAATTTGTCAGTTCAAGAAATGAATTTACCATAGTAACGGAAAATTACTTCATCCCAAAAGTTGTTTATAAATAAGTGTTAACAAACATATCATTAAATTTTCTCGCCTCCGGCGGTTTTAACACTAGAAAGACCGCACCAGTCAAAATGACTGGTTGGACACTTTGTTTGTTGAATATCTTTTAGATACTTCGCTTTAAAAATTCGCAAAAAATACGACTTTTCATGAATTTCAAGTTTCTACAAAACTGTGTATTTTTTATTTCACTAGCTCTTTTAATAAGCGAGAAAATTTTCCCCATGGACACTCGGACCGTGACCAGTCAAAATGACTGGTGAAATTCACAACCCTATAACTCAAACAAGATAATTTTTTCGCTTGCTTTTGGTTTCATTTGCAATCTACATTCAAGACAATGAGCCCTAGTCGATTTATGGTGGGCAGAAGCGTGTCATTTGTTATGAAATTATTGATTTTCGATGCGAAGTCAAGAAGATTTGTAGAAAAAGTTCTCGGATTGGCCGCTGTGTGTCGCTTCAAGCACTTGACTCCCAATTTTTTTGGTCTGTTTTGTTGCTCAACTATAATCGAACTTTCTGTCAAAATATGGCGAAATTGCATCAAGATTTGTAAAAGTTATGTTAGATTTAATACATGTCCATTCGAGTAATCGAGTAGTTTTATGTGATAAATATGTTTTATACTAAACTAGAATGAGTAAAATTATTATGAATTGTGTACTCATTTATTCAAATTTATTTTAATGATTTTTCAACTTGAGTGCACGGAATATTTTTTATATGTTGATTATCCACCATGGGTGCACGGATTCACCGCAGTTTCTGCCCAAATATGTATTCATATGCATTCATAGATTATTGAGTTTGACAAATATCCAATGCAAGTTCACTTCTGATTGAACATTGTTATTATCAGAGGAAACACATCTTACCTGTTGGCAACTTATGGGGTTTGAACCCAAGAGTTTTCATGCCGATACCGGGAATCGAACCCAGTACGCCTGGCATATCAAGACCAGACTCGCGCCAGCCTATCTGATAGACCACATCGGCGCTAAGATATTTCAACATGGCTGCACGGAATGGCTGTAAATTCGCCGTTGTAAATTATATAGAAATAAAAAGTTTTCAACTTGCATCAGAACACAAAATATTTTTGAGTAAGATATGATAGGTATTTGAAATGCAATATTGGTCAATCGAAAAACTTTCAAGAAACAACAAATCAACTTTTACATTTGACAATGTTGATTCATTATTTTTATTTTCACTGTTATCCGTCGCACGACATAACTTGATGCATATAATTACTAAAATTCACTCGGTCCATGGCAACCGTTTTCCAATTTCCTCAATGTTGATCAGATCTTATCCGATAAATATATGATTGCAAAAACCTGATTTTTTAAAATAAATAAATAAATTTATTATTTCAAGATAAAATTCAAATACTTCTTTTCCAGGAATGTTAAAACGGAACTTAAAATAAAAATCGTTATTTAAATCGTTATGTCTCAACATAAAAGACATGGTTTCGTTTTTGGTTTAGTTAAGATTTGTAAAAATGCTTTTTAAAAATTTGTAAAAAGTCCAAAATTTGATTAAAACGCGGTGAATTCGTGCACCCATAGTGAAAAACCATGTATATAACACAAATTTTCAATCTATAAAAGTTTTTATTCTTTACTTTAAGCATGCACAAAATTGATTTTGGATGAATGACGGTGAATCCGTGCACTCATAGTGAAAAACCATGTATATAACACACATTTTTATTTGAATCTATAAAAGTCTTTATTCTTTACCTTTAGCATGTAAAAAAAATGATTTTGGATGAATAGCGGTGAATCCGTGCACCCATGGTAAATTGCTCTACTTATAGAAAAAATATGCTTCAAAACCTACAATATCAGGTATAATTTATAGGCAATATGTTGAAAAATTTCAGAGCGATGGATGCTAGAAAATATCTACTTAAATAAAATTGAAGTGAAACCGTGCACCCATAGTCAATATCCATAGCCATATAACATGATTTTATTATTAGATTGATAATGTGTTTCAATTTTTTGATAATTATTTGAAATATTCATTTTATGACATACACGCATTCGTCAACTGTGCCAAAATGAGGTGATTCCGTGCACCCATGATGAAAAAATATTTCATTTTTATAACAAAAATGTTATTGAGTAAATAACAAAATAATTTCAAAAGAAAAAAGTTAATAATATTAAGATATAAAAAAATTCCCCTTTACCAGTCATTTTGACTGGTCACGATCCGAATAGGTATATTCAATTTGCCTGTTCTTCTAGTGTTAAGTCCTGTATTACTCTAGGCCTAAGTTATTTCATTCTCTAATAGTACATAACATTTACGAATTGAAACTAGTTTTTAACTATCAATATCGATTTACAATTTAAAATAAAACCCTATCTTGTCGTTGAAATTGGTTTTTGTTAAGAAATATAACCAATAAGTCCATACACTAGGTTATTACTAATAATTTTTATAATTATAAAACACTTCTATATCATACAAAATTAATTGCTGATATGAAATATTCTTCAAGAGACCATCCAATTTATACATCAGCTTTAATTTGTGTTTATTTTTTTTCTAAATACTCAACTCGACATTTAAATGATTTTGAAAAATTACACAAGGCCACCAAATGCACATTTCAATCAGGTGCAAAGAATTTAAGAGCTAATTTGGATTAATTTTGGTGTCTTGCAACATTTTAAAATATGTATGAATCTATATATATAAAAAGCAATTTCTGTATGTTTGTTTGTTTGTTTGTCCTCTATAGACTCAGCCGTCTTAAGGGCTAGAGAGCTGAAATTTGGCATGGATGCTCATTAGGACCAGGAAGGATGAAAAATGTTTTTAGATTTTCGGATGACCCCTTCTGAAGGGGGTCGTCCATAGAACACAAATATTGTTTTCGCGATATTGACGTTACTTTTCGTCGGATCGTGTTAAAAATTTGCACATGAGTGTTTTGAAAGACGAGCAATCTATTGGAGGTGTCAAATTTTGTGTAAGGGGTCAGCCAAAGGGGTCGTCCATATTAACTGATCGCTGTTTTTGTGATATTGATGTTATTATACATCGTATTCAGATGAAAATTGGTACACGATGATTTTGAAAGATGTTCAATCGATTTGAGGTTTCAAATTCAGAGTAAGGGGCCGGCAAAAGGGGTCGTCCATATTAAATTTTCAGTATCTTACTGATATTGACGTTTTTATACATCGGATTGGGGTGAAAATTTGCACATAGGAGTTATAAGGGACAAACAACTGATTTCACTTATCGAAACTAAAATCAGGGGTCGGCCAAAGGGGTCGTCCATATTAACTATTCACTGTTGATGCGATATTGTCGTTATTATACATCGGACTCAGACGAAAATTGGTGCACGATAGTTTTGAGAGATGAGCAATGGACTTCAGGAATTCAATTCAGTTTAAGGGGCCGGCAAAGGGGGTTGTCCATATAATCATAGTCGTCCATTTCAATATTTTTGCAATATCGTCGTTATTTTACATCGGATTGGGATGAAAATTTGCACACGGTAGTTTTCAGGGACGAGCAACCGATTTTAGATGTCAAATGTTTTGCCAGGGGTCGACGAAAGGGGTCGTCCATATAAATTAATTTTTCACTGTTTTTAGCAATATTGACGTTATTATACAATGGTTTGCGTTGAAAATTTGCACACGGGAGTTTTGAGGGAAGGGCAATCGATTTCAGTCATCAAAGATTGTATAAGAGCCCCCGAAAGGGGTTTAGCTTTTTGGCAATAATTGCGTTGCTATGCAATGATCGAATCGAAATGTATACACGTGGTTTTTTGGCACGGTCAAAGGATTTCTGATTTCAAATTTAGTAGCAGACGACAGACAAAGTGATCGACCAATATTTTTGCAATTATTACTTAACAATGAATTCAGAAGTGCATCTGGAAAATGCTTGGCAATTGGCTTTCATACAAACTGTTCATGACATATTCCAAGTTGAAAGCGAAACGGAGTTCGTATGGGATCAGCTAGTCTATACACTGCCGGCCAAAAGTTTGGGATCACCCACTAAAAAACATGCAAATTTTGATCGTTCATATCTCAGCCGTCTTAGGACATATTGCAAATCTTCTGATCTCATTTGAAAGATAATGAGCAATAGCTATCTCGAAGGTATTTTGCCCAAATATAATGTTTTAGTTTTGAACTTAAAACTTAACCTAAAGTTATAGCATTTTCAAAAAATCGCACTCAATATTCAAAGCCGATCATCTCGGGATAGAGTGGACCAAATCTCAAAATTTGAGTGGCATTAGAATTCCTGTTCTTTACTTTTCAAAACACAATCAAAAAATTTCGTGAAAAAATTCAAAAATGTATTTTTAATTAATAAAATAGACACTTGAGTTGTCGTCCAAAAGTTTGGGATCACCTCTTTGTATGGTGAGTTTGGGATCATTCTTATAAAAACATGCAAATTTATTTTATTCATATCTTTCTCATCTAACATCGTATTGCAGATCTGAAGGGTTCATTTGGAAGCTTAAGAATTGTTGTTTTATAATAAATTCATTCAAAAATCATATTTTAAAGTGATAACCATAAAAAATCACCTGAAATTTATTGTTTTTTTGAAAGTTCCCAAATTTTTTTTATAGTTCTCACTTTAAAATAAAATTTTTGAATAAATTTATTAAAAAACAACGATTCTTTAGCTTCCAAATGAACCCTTTAGATCTGCAATACGATGTTAGATGAGAAAGATATGAATAAAATAAATTTGCATGTTTTTATAAGAATGATCCCAAACTCACCATACAAAGAGGTGATCCCAAACTTTTGGACGATAACTCAAGTGTCTATTTTATTAATTAAAAATACATTCTTGAATTTTTTCTCAAATTTTTTGATTGTGTTTTGAGAAGTAAAGAACAGGAATTCTAATGCCACTCAAATTTTGAGATTTGGTCCACCCTATCCCGAGATGATCGGCTTTGAATATTGAGTGCGATTTTTTGAAAATGCTTTAACTTTAGGTTAAGTTTTAAGTTCAAAACTAAAACATTATATTTTTGCAAAATACCTCCGAGATAGCTATTGCTCATTATCTTTCAAATGAGATCAGAAGATTTTCAATATGACCTAAGACGGCTGAGATATGAACGATCAAAATTTGCATGTTTTTTAGTGGGTGATCCCAAACTTTTGGCCGGCAGTGTATATATAAAAAGCAATTTCTGTATGTTTGTTTGTTTGTTTGTCCTCTATAGACTCAGCCGTCTTAAGGGCTAGAGAGCTGAAATTTGGCATGGATACTCATTAGGACCAGGAAAGATGAAAAATGTTTTCAGTTTTTTGGATGACCCCTTCTGAAGGGGGTCGTCCATACAAGACAAATATTGTTTTCACGATATTGGCGTTATTTTTTGTCGGATTGTGTTGAAAATTTGCACATGAGTGTTTTGAAAGACGAGCAATCGATTTCAGGTGTCAAATTTTGTGTAAGGGGACAGCCAAAGGGTTTAACCATGTCCATATTAACTGTTCGCTGTTTTTGCGATATTGACGTTATTATACATCGTATTCAGATGAAAATTGGTACACGATAGTTTTGAGTGACGTGCAATCGATTTCAGGTATCCAAATTAGTGTAAGGGGCCGGCAAAAGGGGTCGTCCATATTAAATTTTCAGTATCTTAGTGATATTGTCGTTTCTATACATCGGATTGGGATGAAAATTTGCACATAGGAGTTATTAGGGACAAATAACTGATTTCACTTATCCGAACTAAAATCAGGGGTCGGCCAAAGGGGTCGTCCATGTTAACTATTCACTGTTGATGCAATATTGTCATTATTATACATCGGATTCAGACGAAAATTGGTACACGAGGGTTTTGAGAGATGAGCAATGGATTTTCGGTATTCAAATCAGTTTAAGGGGCCGGCAAAGGGGGTCGTCCATATAAACTTTTCAATATTTTTGCCATATCTACGTTATTATACATCGGATTGGGATGAAAATTTGCACACGGTAGTTTTCAGGGACGGACAATAGATCTCAGATGTCAAATATTTTGCCAGAGTCGACGAAAGGGGTCGTCCATTTAAATTAATTTTTCACTATTTTTAGCAATATTGACGTTATTATACAATGAATTGCTTTGAAAATTTGCACACGGGAGTTTTGAGGGAAGGGCAATCGATTTCAGATATCAAAGTTTTATAAGAGTCCACAAAAGGGGTTTAGCTTTTTGGCAATAATTGCGTTGTTATGCAATGATTTTGTCAAAATTTATACACGTGGTTATTGATTCCTGATTTCATATTTAGTAGCAGACGACAGACGAAGTGATCATCCAATATTTTGGCAATTATTACTTAACAATGAATCTGGAAAACGCTTGGCAATTGACTTTCATACAAACTGTTCATGACATATTCCACGTTGAAAGCGAAACGGAGTTCGTATGGGATCAGCTAGTTATATAATAAAATTCAGCACTTTTCTGATAAAACTTTGAAACATTTCAAACCAATTTGAAAAAGGTTTTTTCCCTTTGAGATTGTGAGTTATTTTTTAAAGCAATATTCCTTGTTTTCATTGCACATTTTCTGTAACTAGTTTAAAATAGTTTTGAAATTTTTTCATGAATTCCGATGTTATGAATTTTGATGAGAATGTTGAGTTTATCAATTTAATTAATATTATTGAAAGATAAAATTTAAGAACTAGCACCAATATAATGGTAAAACGCTTAAAATATATTTTTTGAAATTTGTTGAAAAGAAATATTTCAGAAAAATATTTTTATGGTGGTCACCGACCACATATTTTAACATTTGATGGAAATGAACTAGAAAAAAATTCTACTTTCAACCAATGCAAAAATTAGCGTGACTGTATTTTTTTTTCTTTAAGTCCTTCTATTAAACATACCGTGCCTTTTTTTGTATTGCTGGTATTTCTAGCTAAAATTCAGTTTCAAACCCCCCCCCCCCCCCATGGACAAGCCCTTCGCACGGGCCTGGCGCCTTCACTACTGGCTGCTGCACAGAGGGAAATGCAGCCGTTATTTTTTAAGTTTTTTACTAAACAGCTTTACTTATTAGTAGAGATGTACCGAATATTCGGTCGAACGAATATTCAGCGCTGAATATCGCCAAAAAACCGTTAAGCCGAATATTCGGCTCACCGAATAGTTGAGCTAAGTATTCGGCCGAAAAGGCCGAAATGACCGAATATATATTATTTAAAATTTTTCTTAAAACAGACTTCTCAATTTTTTCAACTAATGTTGGAAAATTTATTAAATATGCAAAGGTAATGTTGAACAATCTTCAAAATCATCAAATATTTATGATTTCAGTTAAACATTTCAGATGAATCAGTGAATTTTTCACTGAAGATAGCTATATACTTTGATTATCAATTATTCCAACTTTTCTTGATATATCCAGGCTTGCCCATAAACCAAATGAAGAATTCGAAAAAAAGTTAAACAGTCAGAACCAGGATGACCACATATTTTTTAAACTTTCCGGATTTTACCAGGGTTTATCAAGATTTTTAGCGTAATCAAATGAAAATTTTAAAACTTTCTGTTACAAAACGATTTTTAAAGTAAATTTATTCGTTTGATACGATTTGAACACTGCTGTTGTAATTCGATGAAAACTTTTAATTTCAAGTAATTTTATTTCTTTTTGCTCTTGTATGTTTAAGAATAATGCCTAGTTTCTGTTCAGATTTTCCCTTTTTTTACAAGTTTTTAAAAAAATCCGTTCAGAACCGGCCGTGGATACATGTCGTAGAAGGTACTGTATGGCTAAGGTTAAAGATCATCGTTCTTTTTGTCAATTTTTTTGATCACATCTAGCAAAAGTTAGACATAATATTCGATGTTAAAAAAGGAATTTCGAATAGCTTAACACCTGTTTAAACATGTTTTGTCCCAGATTTGGAATCCAATTTCTTTTGAGATAAAAGTCCTAGAAGCGACAAGTCATCTAATGTCGTTTCAGCTAATGGTCACATTTTGGAAATCATAGAGACATCTACTTAAAAAAGTTTTGATACATTTGGTTGGAAATAATCGACTGAAAACATGAGGGACATTGAGATTGCAGAAATAGATGATTTCTATTAGAAATAGCAGTAGAAATAGAAGTATTTGTATTGAAAACTCAATAGAATATTCGACCGAATATTCGGCCGAATATTCGTTTGGCCGAATAGTTGAAAAGGTCAATATTCGGTATTCGGCCGTTCGCCGAATACCACTATTCGGTACATCTCTACTTATTAGGAAATGGGACACCTACACCCACGATTCAGCCTCTGTGCCAATGGCGGCATCATTGGTACAAGGCATCATTGGTGCAAGAAGATAACGCGACCGGTGCTGATTCGATTTGCTCCCACCGGCATTAGCCTCCCATGTTAACCGAATTGCGTATGTCTGAAAGAAACAAAATAAAAACGAATTCACGTCCCTCCCTATCGCATCACAAGACGAAGAAGGATAGAAATAAATACCAGGCAACACCGTGTGCGTGTGAATGTAGCAAAAGCAACAACAAAAACATCCTTCTAATTCAATCCCTTCAATCCAGAGTGCCTCCAGTAGGGTGGGTGCATATTGAGGAAAAGTAGGCAAGGGGTACCAAAAGTTTCTCATTGGTGGGGGGTGGAGACGGTGCGCTTTTTGACAGCGAATTGTTCGCCTACCACGCCTACGATTACGATTGCCTGTCACAAGATGGACGATTCCGTGCATTGGTATAAGAACACACCTGAAGCTTTACCCGCCTTGCTTCAATCTACCGGCAAACAACCACGGCTAAGCTGTGCGTGTGTATGTAGCAAAAGCAACAACAAAAACATTCCTTCGATTCACCGGCAAACAACACCGGCCAAGCTGCCCGGCTTTAGCAGCTGTGTAGGGGAAAGGTTTCCTAAATGGGCCTATCGGGTTAAATGACCCTACGGCTGTTTGAGGAAATGGTTGATTAGACAGCTTATCTGACCAATGCATTTTGAGGGTAAAACGCTTAGAACATAAGGCAAGAAAGAATTTTATGAATTAACAAACTAAAAAAAAATTAAAAAATCATACAAGATTTTGATACATTTTGATGTAATATTTCGACTTTTAAAAATTATACGTAAAGAAGCTTAAAACAAAAACAAGGATGGTTTTTGTTTCTTACCCAAATGAACTTAAGAAATAAAACATATTTCAGCTTTTGTGGAGGTTTAATAATGATTACATAGTGGAATAATAGAGTGTTTTTGTATACCCCCATCATGTTTGTAAAATGCCTCCATCCTAAAATAACAGGTTAAATAGAATAAATAAATGATTTTTATCATTGAACCTTCAAATCTAAGCTTTGAATAACATCTTAAGAGAGAATTGAATATCTAAAAACAGATTTGATAAAGTTTTTCTGATAGACGAACTGCCTCCATAGTAAGGCAACCCTAACTTTTGTTTTATTCCATAAAATTATAATATACAAAGATTTTTATAATACTTCAGCTTTGTCGTAAGGAAATTATTACTTTCTTGCAGTTTCAATGAAATTATACGGAAATATTGCCCAAAAACAGAAATTTTGTTCAAAACATAAATAGGCGCATTTAGCCCGCACGGTTTGAGGCTCGGCATTTTAGACAACACTTACAATAAAATCGTTTTCTTGGAAACAGATGAAAATTTTAACATAAAAATTACTCCAATGTATAGAAAACAGATGCCTGCACACGTGTATATAGTTTTTGTATACATATTCGATGTGATATTTGATTAAATCAGAGTTCTGCTTAATAGGCGCATATAGCCCGCTCCTCCCCTATATGTAGCGTGTGTATGTAATAGCAGGCAGTAAGCAAAGCACAGTTCTCATTCAATGGGTTTCCCGTTCCTTCACTCCCGTTCCCTTTCCCGTTTCCATCTTAAGACAAAAGAATGCATTGAAAGGAGGCCAAACTCCGGGAAGCCGCCGTTGTGCGTTTTTTTGTGATTGATCGGTGACAGAAACCCTATGACAAATATCCCTCATCCTGCATGAAGCGTGAATAGTACACTGGTTTAAATGCCGGACTGGCAAGACGCTTTGATTGGTAATTTGAGTTCGATTCTCACTATGGCGCTGTGGTTATAATTTTTATTTTCTTGTTTCTGGGATGAATTATCCAATAGGAAGGAAATCCCATAAAATGTTTTTCTTGTTTCGCTTAAATGTAGTGGTCATCATTTTGGTTTGGAGCCGAGTCCTTATGCCAGTTACGGTTTTTCAAACATACCGTCTTCGGCACAGTGCACATTTCAGCGCATTATCGGCACAGAGATATGCTAGATAGGCATTGGATTTTTGCAACCTCTTCTATGGGTGTACTTTTGCAGAATGCTTTTTTCAAAGCTATCGGGCATACAAAATTGTGACAGCATTTTGTTGCCTGTAAAAAAATCTTTTTTTTTAAATTTCAACGCATTTTCGAGATATTTACAATGCAAGAGAAAAAGAAAAAAAATGCACAGTTTCCTTCAGAATCCATCAATACATAATCAAAAGCTGACAAAACCGATGATTATTTAAAAAAAATCTATGTGTGAGTGGTGGTAAAGTATGCAAACACAGTCATAAAGGTCCTCAAAGTTCGCAAAGTGTTGCATAGCTATGAGTAAGTGAAAACTAAACTCCATTGACAAATTTTTGTTAGTTCCAAAGCTCGTAAGTTTTATAGCCGGTATCTAGGCAATAAAACAGGTGATTTCTGATGGACGACAAAACTTATGAAAACCATCTATTTCAAACAAATTCCATTGATCCAATTCCTACTAGATTTCTGCTCCTGGCGAGGTCCCTTATAGGATCTAAGTATGTATTTATTGGTTGTCTCCTAAAAATAATAATGATTTGCTGAGAGCTCAACAAAAGTGATCATGTATGTATATTTCGCAACCTTCGATCTTAACTAACCGATTATACATTAAGTTCAATCTCATGATGGATTCACTCCGAATTTGTCTGATTTCGCCAGCAGACATTCTAGTCAAAACGTTTTTTTTGTGGCACATAAAAAAAACAAGTTTTCAAAATTTCGAAACAGCTGAATTCATCAAACTGCCCTCAGTTTCTTTCAAAAGAAAATTATTGGGAAATAGTAGCCGAAATTGAAGGAGGAGAAGGCAGTCACCCAATAGTCCGATTTGATGAAGAATACACGCTGAAAAAAACTATCAATAGCATGACTGAAAAAGTGTGCACCGGCCGATGGGAGATACCAAGAATAAAGTTGAAAAAAATTCCTACAAAAAACGATGAATATTTTTTTAACATGAAATGTCATAAGATTTTTCCTTTAAAAAAAAAGTATTCCGATTAAACGAATTCGTGAATACACGTTTTGATAACTTTTCCATTTCTAAACGAACTGAACTTTTATCTTTAAGTGTTGAATTCACAATTTTTTTTGCAATATAATAAAATTAATTTTTTATGTTGATTTTTAAACTTTAATAAATCGAGGTATATTGGTATTTTTTTTTGGAAAAAAGTAAACTACTTCAAAACATCTGTAGCTAAACGATTCATACAATATTGTTAGCCGCAAGTTCATTAGCAAGAGTTGAATGTAAGTAAGAGTTAAATGGAAGCATAATAGGACAAGTGTTAAAAAATTGGAAAAAGTGTTTTTTTTTGTTTTGAAAAAAAAAAAACCAGCAAATAAGTTAAATTGACATAATTTGCCCTGGTAGTGACTGCATTTAAAATTTAGAATAAGCTGCGCTAGTGGACTATAAAGCGAAAAATTGATAACATTTCTTGGCGCGTGATTAAAAACAAAAAACAAAATATGGAGAATACTTAAAAAAGCGTCGTTCACAAATTAATCCTTGTATAACCATAACAGGTTGGCCTATTTGAAACATTCCGTTTTAAAATATTTATCCCATTTTCAATTGTTGAATAGAAAAGTTACTCACATAAAAACGTGTCAGAACAATTTGAAGCAGGGTCTCAACACTTCATTTAGTACACTATGTGGCAAATCCATAAATATTCAGTGACGATGGAAACAGATTTTCATTGTTTCGTCTAGCATTTTGGATGGTATTATTTTAAGCTAATCTTGAAACAACGCATAAATTTGATTTTAAACGTAGCATACAATACGTGTTAAAACTAGGATTCAATAGTGACTCTACCGAAAGCCTGGCTCCATCAATAATTCGCAAGAAACTGATTTGACTCAATTTTCATAGATGATACCATTTTGGAATTTTTTTCAATGACTGCTCTTTTTTTTACAGTGTTTGTATAAATTTGAGAACATCATAACAGCTTTAAAAATATTATTTCTTTGTACCGGGTTGAATGTTTGTCATTTACAGTTTCAAGCAAGCATCATATGATCAAGAGATCTAAAAATAAATAAATCAGTATTTAGTCGGGCTTCGACCAGACCGAACAGAACGCCTTTTGGATTTTTTTAACTTCTTGTTTTGAAACTTTTGCAATTCTTATGCGTCACCGAAAAAAAAAATTCACAAAATAGAATAACTTGGATAATAAGAACTACTGATTATTTTTGATAAACTCAGCAGATTTCGTCAATAGTTGAAAATATTTTTTCATTCAATTCAAGTTTCACAAAAAATTTGGTCGAATTCCAAATTTATCGAATTTTTGTCGAATTGTCCAATCGAATTCAGGTCGAATTTGAATTCGAATACAAATATAAACACTGAAAATCCCTATTTTGTGTTCATTGAAAGATGTTTTGTATCATGATTTCATACAACTTAAGTTTACAAAAAACTTTAACGTTAAAGGATCATTTTAAACTTAAAACTTTTTTTTTCCAAAAATGCATAACCACATCAGCTAATGATCTTAATTTCAATATTTTTTGGTTGAACATGTTGCTCGAGTTGTTGTCGTTTTTCATAATCCCGCTTTTAATTTAGACGGGCTTTATATTTCTTTGTTTCTACCTAACATATGAAATAAAAATTTTTAAAAAGCAAAAGCCCAGAATGGTGATAAGATTTAGACCTAATTGACAATAGCTTATTCGAAAAACACATGGATTAAAGATTTCTGTCATAAATTAAATGTTTTTTTGGAAATTTTATTCAAAATAAGGGAAATTCTTCATAATTTAAAAAAGTTTTAAACAAGATTAAAATCTGAGTATTTTTACAGTATGAACCAAATCGTTTTGCAGTCTTGAACAAAGTTGTTAAATGAATTGAAATTTAATACTTTAAACCATTCTTTAGTGGTATAAGGAATCGTTGTGAATATTGTAACTTTATTCTTAAATAAGAGATTTTAAAATTTCAAGAAGGTGTATCTCATAAACCAGAATATTCAGGCAAAATTTTTATTCAAAATTGAATTGAAAATCAATTTTCGACGTGCTTCGATCACCAATCAATTTTTTTTGTCATGTAGGTTCGTTGACTCATCAGTTATCAAGGATTGATTTCGCTGAAAACTGGTTAATTTTCTAAGTTTCTCGTAGTGATTTGACCAATACGGCTGGGTTACAAAATTTTCACCAGTCATATCATCAATATTGCTCCTGAATAAATCACAAAATGATAATTAAAATTATGTTACAATCCAGTTTTAGATTTGACAAACAAAAATGATTGTTTCATTTGCAATCGATTAAGATTCTATGTAATATTTTAGTTACTGATTTTGAAAACTTTTTGCGTTATGAATTCGAATATTTGGTCAGATTTTGTCTATCTCCACTAGTTTCAGATTTGATTACCTTATATCCCTGAATAAAAACTAACAACTGATTTTAAAACTTTTTATTATCCTTTTTTTTATTTTATTTTAAACTTGAGAAAAAAAATTAATTATACAATAACTATTGCTGACATCACTGAACGGCGTTTTGAAGTGAATAATATTGATGATTTCAATTTATTCACCTAGTTCGATGGAGACTGCAAATCGTTTCACTTTCGAAAATATCTAAAATTCATTTTGGTTTAATATTTGTTTGATAATTTGTCAAATATGTACATGAATTTTTTGTATAACTGAAAATTTTTTAAACTTACGTTACTTTTACAGAAGACAAAATTACACACAATCATCGAGAAACAATTTACCATCGAATTTAAAACTTTACTGGAAATCCAAAAATGTTTTTTTTTTTACCTTGTGCTATCAGAAAATGATCCCATATTTTATGATTTTTATTATAGCTTATATATCATTTAAAAAACATGAGAATTATGTGTCCACCATAGTATAAAAACAGTTTTTTTACTTTATTCATAATTTTTTTTTTGCAAATTTGTAATTACTCGAAACGAAGGATAAAATTTTGTATCATTCGTTACAGATTTAATAGAGTAAAAATGTAATATTACAGTTTGAAATTCAAGAGTAAAATAATGAAAGAAGAGTTTCAAATGCTCTAGACGTTTGAATTACATTAGATAATATTATTACAGAATATAATTTAGATTAGGATATTGAACTCTTCGACCACCATTCATAATGAAAAATAAATTTCAGAATTGATAAAAACTACAGTAGAATATATCAGAAACAGGGCTATTTATGATATATTTTTTTTGTGATACAAACAATGCATGAATTAAAAAAAATCAAAGAAATTTTTCCCCATACTTTTTGTTAACCATTTTAATGTTCTTTTATATAAAAAGTTTTATTAATAAAAACATCCAATAATCTGAAAATGGTAAACATGACTTGTATGGAGAATTCTTTGGTAAAAAATTAAAGAAGTTACTTTCATCGAAAGAATTTGTTCTAAAATGTGGTGGCTTATTTGATTTGAACAAATAATATATTTGAATTTAATAAGCAATATCTACCAAACTCTCGAGCAAATTCGAAGATTTTAACCATTAATGAAAATAAATTAAATTTTCAGAAGTAAAACTAATTGATCGAAGTTTTGCGGCTCAAACCTGTTACTTGCAGTTTCGAGTTAAATTCAAGTTTTAGTTTGAAATTTAGCTCTCGATAAAACTGCAATAATAATACTTTTTATTTAATTTAACGAGCCATTACATGTTTCTTTATCCGGAATTTTTTGAGTAAAAATAAACACCTTGAATAAAATCCTGTGGATGTTTTTTTTTCTCTAAAATAAAAACTGTCTGACTTTGGTTACAAAGGCAGACATTTTGAAATTGAAATTATAATCAAAGTTATAAGTCTGCAATCTCTTGCAATTTGAATTCCTCATCAAAATATGAATCTTGATAATTATAACTCATTTATGAGCTTAATCTGAATTTTAAATATAAATTCTGTATCTGATTTCTGAATCTTAATATGAATTCAAGTTCAGAAGTTTGATTATCAATATTCAAAATTTTGAATAGGCTCATAAATATGTTCAAATCATTAGGAAACAAGATAACAAATAATGAAGTTTGAATTTTGAATCTTTTTCCATGTTTCAATACGATTTCTGAAATGTAAAACTAATAATTCCTGATTAAAGATTCCAGATAAATATTTTGATATGAGTCAAGAATTGAAATTTGTTGTAGATCCCTCAAGCATCAGTTTTTTTATGTTTTGGGTTTCAATCCGAATTTGTTATTCCATGTTTTAAATTATTAATCTGAATTAAAATTTGAATGTCTAATGATGAGTTTAATTTTGGGATTTCAATACTCGATCGCCATTTTGATATTTTGAATCCTCCAAAAAAAATTAAGTTAAAGAACTTTGCATCTGAATATGAAATATAAACTCAGGATGATTTCTTAAGCTATGATCCTTTAAAGTCCGGGCACTTCATATCGGCGATAACTACATTCCTAGAGTTCGGATATGTAAAGTTTTGGCAGCGTTCTGTTGGAAAAGGGCTACCTTGCCTATTTTTTCAGATGTCTAAGTTTACGTGTTTTTGAGAAATTTGCGATGAAAAAGGACATAGTGAAAGCTGGGGGAGGAAGACTGAATAAAACAAGGAAAAAAAATCTTTCAAACGTCAAATTTCTCTTACCAATCTACCGACCAGTGCAAAGGTTAAAAATTTTACTTTCTTATTCAATGATTTTCAATAACACTTTTATGATGCTGAAAAGCACTTGTTTTGAATAAAACAATGATTTAATTAGGTTTTGTATTGCATTGGAAAATTCTTGCATGATCAGGCGTATTGAGTCGTTCAAATTTCGTTGAAGTTTTTGAAGCTGACAAATAAAAATTGTTTGATTAATGGTTGTCCTAAAAATATCTTAAATAACAGATTTAGATTTTGGTTAGTTCTCATGGACTGAATAACATTTTTATATAGTTCAAAGTTCATATTTACGACAGAGTTGACAGACTGGTATTGGATAATCTAGCTGGTGTATTCAATTTCGATGTTTACTTTTGAATCTGCTGCAATTATCTCATAAGACTTATATTTAGCACCTAGACAACTGAGTTACATGACTCGCTACACGAAACGGATCATCTAAAGTTAAATTTTGAATGATTCCAAATATTTTCAACAATTGCTGGCTTTTTGAACAGTAAAAAAACGATACAGAAAACGATACAGAGAATTTCAGTCTTCCTCCCCTATAGTAAAAGAATTTTTGCGCTATCACCTCGAAATCTTTGATTGTCATGAACTGTTCATTTTTTTGAATTTTTTTGATCAAAATAGATAGTTTGTATTAGGAGACTCACTTTTTCGATCAAACAAATAGTTTTTAAAATACACACGTTTATAACAGCCCGGATGCTAAATGATCATAGCCTTATTATTGTGTTTTCCCTCATATTCGGAAAATAATTATTTTTATGCATTTGAGTTTCAAAAACTATGAATAAAATTTTGAATGAAACGCAAAACCAGATTTAAATAACAATTTCAAAACACCTATTCAATTATCTTATATACAAAAATGGAGGCGTTTTCTTTGTAACACCATCACGTATAAACAGACGGTCGTAATGAGGTGAAATTTGGTATCCGAGGTTTTTTCGGGTCAGAGATGGTTTGTTTCATACTTTCAAGAATCTCACTTTTTATGGAAGGGGGGTCTCCATACAAAATTACGGGAAAATTTAAGCGTATTCTTTGAAACACCATCACGTATAAACTGTCGGACGTAATGCAGTGAAATTTGGTATCCGAGGGTTTTTCGGGTCGGAGATGGTTTGTATAATAGTTTCAAGAATCTGATTTCTTTTTTAAGGGGGGGTCCCCATACAAAATTATCTCTTCTTCACATCTTCTTTTCTTATATAAAAATGGAAGCGTTTTCTTTGTAACAACATCACGTATAAACGGACGGTCGTAATGAAGTGAAATTTGGTATCCGATGGTTTTTCAGGTCAGAGATGGTTTGTATAATAGTTTCAAGAATCTCACTTTTTATGGAAGGAGGGTCTCCATACAAAATAATCTCTTCTTCACATCTTATATACAAAAATAGAGGCGTTTTCTTTGTAACACAATTACGTGTCGTAATGCAGTGAAATTTGGTATCCGAGGGTTTTTCGGTTCGGAGATGGTTTGTATAATAGTTTCAAGAATATCACTTTTTATTAAAGGAGGGTTCCCATACAAAATTATCTCTGTCGGTCCTAATGAAGTGAAATTTGGTATCGGAGGATTTTTTGGGTCAGAGATGGTTTGTATAAAAGTTTCAAAAATCTCACTTTTTATGGAAGGAGGGTCTTCATACGAAATTATCTCTTCTTCACATCTTATACATAAAAATGGAGGCTTCTTTATAACATCATCACGTATAAACGCTCGGTCAGAATGAAGTGAAATTTGGTATCCGAGGGTTTTTCGGGCCAAATATGGTCTGTATAATAGTTTCAAGAATCTTACTTTTTATGGAAGAAGGGTCCCCATACAAAATAATCTCTTTTCCACATTATATATATTAAAATGGAGTCGTTTTTTTTTGTAACACTATCACGTATAAACGGACGGTCGTAATGAGGTGAAATTTGGTATCCGAGGGTTTTTCGGGTCAAAGATGGTTTGTATAATAGTTTCGAGATTATAACTCTTATGGAAGGGGGCTCCTTTACAAAATCAACTAGAAACGGGACAAATCTCGAACAATTTCAAGACGATTTTCATTAAAACTTATTCACGAGCACGAAGAAGTTGAAGAACTGTAAACTATTTCCAACTATTTATTAAGTAACGGGTAAAACGAAGTTTACCGGGTCAGCTAGTATTTTCTAATAATGATACGAACTGAAAATCAAGAATCTTAAACTTGATACATAATGCGAAATATGAAAACAGAAATACAATTAAGATTTTAATAATTGGAAACCAGAACCCTGGAAATAGCTTAATCTATTTAAAATTAGTATTGAAAAATGAATGTCTATAATCAAGTTGGAAAATTTTGGAAATCTGTAGAAGAAT
>NW_026598936.1:0-20000 GCF_029784155.1 Uranotaenia lowii
ATCGGTACAATATCCTCGTATCTACCGATTGCTGGCTCTGGTGAGTGACTAGAGGAAAAACACCCGCGTGAGAAATTAAAGGATTACGGAATAATTGAGGAGAAATTCAATGGTGCTCACCAGTTGACTGTCGGAGAATCGAGAGTGAGAAGTTGATAGCTAGTGTTTAGCTGAATACTCTCTATCCCACTTTGCTCTTATCATAAGTTTTCCCAGTTTCCAGTGAGAGTCATCAAAGCTGCTCACTCGTGAGTGAAGAGGAAAACTGAGTGCGGAAATCTTAAAAGGGGAAAATGAGTGCTTAGAAAATCAGGCTGTTGTTTGACTTGTTCGTAAAATAACTTTACCGTTTTGAGTATCCAATGTCTAGCTCAAACCATGATAATCCATGCTGTAATATGATTTTTAGCGAATGGAGGCAGTCGATGCCACAGTAATTGTACTGTGGATAAATTCAAAGGTATCGACTACCTTCATTCGAAGATTCATTGAGCCAAGAGGTTCCTGAAAAATGCTTTTTGAATATTCATATTTTTAAAATGACACTCATATTCATCTCTCCAATGAGAAAAAAAAACTCAAGATTAGAAAAAGTATCAAATCAATTTTCAATCATCTACATTTGCTGATCATGAATGCAAATTAAAAAAAATTATATTGACTGGATGATGAAACGCATTTGATAAAAAAAAAACTAAGAATTTAATCTCAAACGCAGACAAAAAAACCCGATTTAATACACTTATCAGTGGATTGGAGGCTTTCTTACAGAGTGTCAATTATCTTTGGAAATAAATGACACAATAATGGATTCCTTATTTCTGAATTATTTATTATTAATCTATAAAAAAGATTATGATTAAAGAAAATCGATAGCAAAAATTACTAAACTCAATATAAAAAAAAAGGTGCCCAGTACGTTTTTTGGAGGATAAACGAACTTATATTCAACGAGTTCATTTATAATCCAAATAATTCAAACTGTTAAAGTTTGAGAGCCACATATCTCGACGCTCACTAGTGGTCAAGGGGTTAACCTCCTAAACTCTCATGCTAGATGGCGTGGGATCAATTCTCTGCTGTTTTATGAAATTTTTGTCAAATTTTTGATCGCCTTTGTACTTAATTTAGCGATTGCTGGCTACTGCTGCTGAGCAAATGGCTACCTTTTTTGGAGCCAACGTAAGCATGATATGTTCTATGGAATAGAAAAATTTTAAACAATTTTGTTTTTTTTTTGGTTTTGAGATAGGTCCTACAAGAAAAAAAATCCAATTTTTTGATACTAAATTCATCAAAATCGTGAAACCTAGAATAGGAGTTAATGTGTTAAGAACGTTTTTATGGAACATACAAATTCCCGGACATCATCGTAACTCGTCGAGCTGAGTCGATTGGTACCTATAAAGTGGGGTCTTGGACCCTTAATTAATGATATCCCCAACTGACCGTTCCCTATGCCTTTCTGTAAGAAAGCCAAAAAGGTGGCCAGTACGTTTTTTGGGGGATAATCGAACTGATAATCAACAAGCTCATTTACTCTTGAAATATTTCAAACTGTTTAAGTTTGAGAGCCACATATCTCGACGCTCACTAGTGGTCAAGGGGTTAGCCCTCTCAACTCTCATGATAGATGTCGTGGGATCGATTCTCGGCTGATGGATAAACTTTTTGTCAAATTTTCGATCGCCTCTGTAATTAATTTAGCGATTGCTGGCTACTGCTGCTGAGCAAATGGCTACCATGTTCGATATTGACTTTATTATACATTGGATTGCCATAAAAATTTGCACAGAATAATTTTGAGGGCGAACAATTAATTTTAAGACTCAAATTTTTGGCAGGGGTCGGCAAAAGGGATTCTCCATATTAACTGTTCACTTAATTTTCGATATTACCTAAATAAGACATCAAATGAATTCGGGAATTTTCAGGAAAATTTTGATTCACATGTCAAAATAAAGGGGCTGTCCATTTAAAAAGTTTCCTTTTTTGTGGCATTGACTTCATTATGCATCGGATTGAGAAAAAAAATTAGCACATGGGAATTTCGAGTGGAGAAACGGACAATCGATTTCAGGTATCAAATTTTCAGTCACATGACTGCAAAAGAAGTCGTCCAGATTGACTGTAACCTGTTTAAAAGCCCTTGACGTTATCAACTATCCTTATTAAATGTTTAGTGTTTTGTGATATAATTTCGTGGGATTTCATGAGAAAATTTCTTATCCAATTTTAGTGTTAAGGTTTCACATGTGTTTTTTAAAGACTTATTTCTGATTTTAAGTTTAAGAACGAGAAACAGGGTTATTGAATGTTTTATTACATATTATTCTCATATCACATAATTATGGTTAAGGCTAGTATATCATAAATTATGCTTTACAAAAATAAAGAAAAATAGACGATTTAGAAAAATCAACTCCAAATATATTCTCAGTCGTTTCTGTGTTTCTGTGCAACCCCTTTTTATCGACCGCTGATTGGAAAAAATCATATTGGAAGGTTGTTGCTATTTTTATCTAGGGTTGGTGGTGAAGGGAAAACCTCGTAGTCACCATATGCTGCATTGAAAAATTCTAAAAAAAAAACAAATAAAAGAGAATCGTATGTTACCACAACAGTGTTGCTATGAAGCAATTTCTGAGTCTAACTTCTCAATATGAATTTTAATTTGTAATCTGAATTCTGAGTTTGAAATTCTATTGATAACTGATTTTTCATAACGGATGAAAATAAATTGAGGTTCAAAAAGTCTTTTTTCCTAAAGAGTGAAGTGCAGTGACGACGATGATCAACTTACGCTGGAGAGAAGGGGTGACGAACTGCATTTAAATTGAAGATGTCAACATTGTGAACAGCTTTGGCTAAAGGAAGTGTGCGATTCGTTATGTACTAGCTTTGTAGGAAAATTCTGCTACTGTTTTACTGTTTTCATTCCAATACTTGGTGCTAGAGAGTGAACTTTAAGATAATGTATTGTTAAATAAGAGTTATTGTTTTAAAAGTAGGATGGATCCTCATCCAAAAGAATTAGTTTTATAAATGAATATTTTCTCATGAAAAATAAATAAATTGAAGTAATACAATATTGATTTAAAATAATAATCTCATTTTTTTATTAGTAATACAAATTTGATTTCCAATGATATTCTCAATGTTTATAATATTTTCTCTTAATCTAACATCTTTACTCTTAACATTGTCTCTGTTCAAAACAAACTTAAATATTTTAATCAAACAAACATGTTTATTTTGTTTCTTCTTGTGTAAATTTTAGATCGAAAAATTCATCAGGTATTGAATCAATGGATACTTTTCTTTTTTTCTTAGGTGCTGAATTTTTGCTGGTAACAAGTGAGTCATTGGCAGCTCGACTACGACGTTTCTTTCGTTTTTGTACATCCATTTTAAGCTGATCAATTTCTTGTTCACACTGGGTTTTATTTGCTTCAACTTTTCCAATAGAAGTCTTGTTTTCAGACACCGATTTTCTATTGCAACTACGAAGAGTGTTCATATTGTGTATACACCTGAAATAAATAAAAGCTCTTAAAAAAGTTTGTACAGTCATAAGGAGTAAAATTGAACAACGCACCATACACGATTATCTGAACTGTTAGAATATTTTATTTAACAGATGCAAAAAGAAACTATTGTAAACACAACTTTGTTTGTGTTTTTATTTTCATTAAATGTTTTTTACCGAACTAAAAATATCTACAATCAGTTTTTAATAAAAATTTAATTCAAGTTGCATATCAGATGTTTAATTATTTTTTAAACCATATTTATATGTGTATGAGAATTTTTCAAAATTTAAAACATAATCTCTAAAAAAAGATTAATGATGATGATGATTATAGTGTCCCACCTCATTCCCCTACATCGATTTGAGCTGATCAGTTCATCATCAAAGTTTATATAAATAAGAATTTACATACAGAATACAAATTCGATAATCTCCATTTTACATCTGTGTTTATGTTTACAATCGCATAAAACGTTTTGATTCAGAGTAAATAGTCTAGGTCTAATTATATAAAATTGAAAGAAGAAAGGTTCCAATATTTTTTGACTGACTAAATTTGAAGAACAAAGAGCCTCAATTTCTTGAATTTAGTGGATAAAACCAGTTGTTAAACGACCAAATATAACAAACTATCTTTGCAGTAACTGGAAAAGTAGATTTTGGAACTAAACGTCAAATATATGCACGGGGTTCAAATACATGTAGACAACTCTTAAGTTTATTCTACTGTCAGCAAAACGCTGAAAAAACAACAAATTTTATCATAACCATCATCAACACCATTATAATCAAATGTTAAAAGAGTTCGAATATAGTTTTGAAATTGGAATGAATACTCACTGAGAATCGAAAATTACACCTTGAAATCGATAATTTTCAGACTTAAATTAAAGAACGAGCAAACAGGGTTATTGAATGTTTTATTCCATATAATCGAGAAAATGTATCGATTCAATCTGTATGCGCAAACTAATGTTCACATAATTATGGTTGAAGCTAGTTTATCATAAATTATGCTTTACAAAAATAAGGAAAAAATAGACGGCTTAAAAAAATCAACTCGAAGCAGTCTTCTGTGCAACCCCTTTTTATCGACCGCTGATTGGAAAAAATTCTTATTGGAAAGCTGTTGCTATTTTTATCTTGGGTTGGTGGCGGAGGGAAAACGTCTTAGTCACCGTTTACTGCATTGAAAAATTATCAAAAAAAAAGAAACAAATAAAAGAGAATCGTATGTTACCACAACAGTGTCGCTATGAAGCAATTTCTGAGTCCAACTTCTCAATATGAATTTTAATTTGTAATCTTAATACTGAGTTAAAAATCTTATTAATTATCAATTTTTTAAAACGGATGGAAATAAATTGAGGTTCATAAAGTCTTTTAATCAAACCCCTGTTTTTTTCTAAAGAGTGAAGGGCAGTGACGACGATGATCAACTTACGCTGGAGGGAGGAGGTTACGAACTGCATTAAAATAGAAAATTTCAACACTGTGAACAGCTATGGAGAAGGGCATCCCAACTTCCAAACTAAAACTTATTTTTACTAGATAATGCAATTTGCACAACTTTGAAAAATTATCCCGGAGCAAACGAAGCCTACCGGAATTCTTGTGTTATAGCTCCGTCAAAATAAATAAAAAAATAAAATAGATCACAGTCAAATGTGTGGTGGAATAACTAAAGGACCCGAAAATTTTGAAAAACTGCATTTTCCGCATAAAATTATATTTTTCCTTGAAAACCAAACTATTTATTGAAATTGGTAGAATATTGTTCATTAAGTTCTATGTGTGACCTAAATTTAATACAGGAAGGCTCAAAAAGAACGTAGAAAAAATACAAAGACGTGATGTTTTAATTCGTAGATATTATTATCTTCGTAGACTGTTAGCATAGTATGTACCATTACCATTCACGGGCCAGACACCATTTACCGCCCAAAATCACACATTAATGTGCATTTAAAAAAAACTGGGATGTTTGCCCCAAAAATAAGACATCTAATCTCTGTTGGCCTCATTTTTCAACCATATCACTGAAAAAAAAAACAACATTCAATTATGCTAACGATAGCCATTAATTATATATTTGAATTTTCATTTTCGGTCAAATTATTCAATTCGATGCCTTTTAGCGAACTGAGCATTACTGTGCTTCTAGTGCGAAAAGGGTTTTTGTTTACCAGGTATATAGTACATATTTGGCTGAAATCGACTTGAAACGATAGATTTATTTTCACACAATAGGTTTACATAGGAAAATTTTCGATTTCTTCAATAGTTGTTGTTTTTTGAAGCGTTTAGTAATGGGCGGTCAAATGTGTAAATTGGAAGTAGCATTTAGTTTGATTATGTTACAAAATGATGAAAGTAATCGGTTACTTGAGGCTGTTTGCCGGGAATCATCATTTTGTCAGTCAACGCACTTTGTTAAAATTTGCGAGAAAATTTTCACAAAATTTATTCTCTCAAGATCCAAAATATAGTTTTGACAGCTCCATACATGGACAATACTACAAAGAACAATTTACGGCTTGTAAGATAGTTTTTCTTAAAAAAAAACACTACCGGTACCGGAAAAAGTCGTGTGGGCAGGGCCAGTTGAACAACCCCAGGTTTAGTTAGTTATACGTTTTTCGCATTCCACTAAATTTTTATTGAAAGTAGATCAGTTTTGAGATTATTAGAAAAGAAAGCGAATTAAAATCTGCCATCGTTTTCGTATCAAACATGTTTGAAGTTGAAAAATCGCTTAACTGGGCGGTAGATGGAAACTTGACGGTTTTCTCATTTTCACTTGGTTTTCAATTTACGATGATAGTGGTATGATTTGGTTAAAACCATAGTAAATAAACAAAAAAAAACGACCCACGTACCTTTATTAAGTGTTACCAAGCAAAGTTGGAAACTATCTTTCACAAGATATTTTAATTTGCACAACTTTTCAACAAAACTTTTAAACACAACAAACGTACACGTACACTTCGAGGGAATTGAAATGGCTACCTAAAGATTTTCATTAGAATGAGCGTAGGGCGCTAGCAACACAAAAATAATATAGTCATCTCACTTGCACTCATGAATACCCGCATACCTATGAGAGACCAACGCGAATGCTGTCAGCTGTCAGTAACCCATCATATACGCTCCCAATTTCATACTCAAAAATTTGTTGTTTTGGTACTAAACAGCAGTTCAGTGGAATCCAGGAGTGCCAGGTGTTCTTTTTTTTTTATTATTTATTATAGACATTTTACCACGGTTGTGGCTTTCGTGTCTCACCAGGTGTTCTGGTTTTCAGTATTTGTTCCGGTTTTCGAGGAATAATCATGATTTATTAATGGGCACACGTTTTCAGGTTAAATTACAAAGAAATTCATGGTAAATGTTAATAAAATCTAACATATCTTTATGAAAATAGTTAAACCTGATCATGAGTTAGAACTTAAACGATAATGAACACGATTTTCCTCAGAATACTTTTCAATGGTAATTTCCAATGACAATGAAGAACTCTTGATCTGGGTTATGAATTCTGTCTCTGGATCTTAATTTCGAATCTGAGCTTTGAAACTTAATTCGTAATAAGAGTGACCCACTTCTATTGAATCGGGGACTCTTATACATTAACAAACTTAATATATGGGGATTTTTTTTTATTATCTGACAATTTGCGCCGGGGGTCTTCAGATTTTCCCCAAAATTGAAAATTTGATTCATTTTTGCGACTTAAAAACACATGTATTTTTTCAGATTTCTAACATTTTGATTTTTTGAGTTAGCTTCGGTTAGATTTTTTTGTAAATAAAAAATAACCATTTTTCAAAGCTACATAACTCTGTTGTTTCTCAACGGAAATTATAAAATACCACATCAAAATGCATTGAAATTTTAACAGCTTTCCAAATAGAATAGTTGAAAAAAATTAAATAACGACCTTCAACATGAAAAGTTGTAAATAAACTTTAAATGGCGTCTAAAAGTACCGTCTGCACCACCGAATATTTTGCAAAAAATACCATTGTATAGCTCGATTCATGATGCAACTTTCATCTGAAGACACCAAAGTGGGCCATTAACACCTTGAAGAGTTATGAAAGAAATAATGACAATAAATCTCTTTTTTTGCATCGAAAACAAACAATGGTCGAACAACTGCACTCACATATGGAGATAGCAAGCACTTCTAACAACATGGAAACAAAAGAACTTACCAAAGCAGGTAAAAAAACACTACTTTTTTGTGCTTTGTAGAGTGTTTGCAGCAAAAATGACTTTAAATTTTAACCAAAATTCTGAGTATCGTTTTGTTTAATAATGGGAATGTTGCTTTTACAACCTGGTCATATACTATATAACTTATTAATTTTTCGATCAAAGATCATTGTGAAGCATAATCAATGCCAATAGTAGAAGGTTCAGTCCCTGTGTTTGGGATCACAAAAATGTGATTAAAAAGATGAAATATAGACGTGCTTTACATAGGTTTTATATCGGGAGCTAAGCACTGGACACCAAAAACCTTTCCCATTGATCAAAAAAGTATGAAAAAGTGGCACAAATGTTGAAGAAATAATCAAAGAGCTCAGTGTGCCAGCCCAGGCTGTAAAATGATGAAAATATGTTACTTCGTTTTCTAGATTCGCCCAGTTTTGAGGTTTACCATACTAGAACGAACATAATTTGTCGTCGGTGTTTTGCTACCTCGATCGCTCACGCACGAATCTTCAGTGTTCCACCGTCTATTTTAAATCAAATCTGGGGAATTACGGATGCAAATCTTAACGCATAAACTTCTAAAAATGACAGTAAAATGTGCATAACTTGTTGTGATCTGGTGCAAAACTGGGTATAAACGAATACGTTATTAGATTTTTGGATATAACATGAAGTCAGTTAAGCTGCAACAATCTACCGCCCCTTCTTTCATAACAGTCCCATATACAAAAATAAGGAAGCGAGACAATCAGCTTTTTCTGTTTTGGAATATATTTTTAAATTGTGACCACCACTTTCAGCATAAACGAAAATCGTTTCTAGGTTGTCATAATAAATCGTTAGACCTGAAATTTTCGGAATTGGGCTATTGGTAAGGTCTAGAGCACTATTTTTATTCATAATGGGACTGTTAATCAACCATATTTGAAACCTTTTTCGAATCTACTGACATAACAATCCCATACAAAATATATTTTTCTCACCAAGCTACTTTCTAAGACTTAAATTTGATCATTTTTGAACTTCTAAATGCAATTGTCAGAAAAAGAAACATACTTTTGCAAAAAAATATCATGAATTCCACATTGTAAGTTGAATCTTTTTACGATTTTTGATTGCATCCGATAGTTTTTCGCTCAGGAAGTCATTCCTAAGAAAGTCAGACATGCCTTCGAAAACTAGTGTGCATCATTCGACATCAAGTGAGTTAAAAAAATGTTTAAATGATTCGAAGCAATAAACCAAAGACTATATCGCCGAAAGAAACATTGAAAAGTAACCAAATCCGTGGTATTCCAAATATGGGATTGTTATTCAGGTATATTTCATATAGGATAGCCACGAATTGATATTTTTTTCGAAATTTCTAGAACAAAACCTCTTTTTTTAGTCTTTTATGTTGAAGCCTTATGTTGACCTAAAATGACGAAAATTCATATGGCACTGTTATGCGAGTAGAGGCAGTCTTAAAAGGACGAAAAAATAGTGTTTTTTACCAGCTTTGATAAGTTCTTTTGTTTTCATGTTGTTAGAAGTGCTTGCTATCTCCATATGTGAGTGCAGTTGTTCCACCATTGTTTGTTTTCGATGCAAAAAAAGAGATTTATTGTCATTATTTCTTTCATAACTCTTCAAGGTGTTAATGGCCCACTTTGGTGTCTTCAGATGAAAGTTGCATCATGAATCGAGCTATACAATGGTATTTTTTGCAAAATATTCGGTGGTGCAGACGGTACTTTTAGACGCCATTTAAAGTTTATTTACAACTTTTCATGTTGAAGGTCATTATTTAATTTTTTTCAACTATTCTATTTGGAAAGCTGATAAAATTTCAATGCATTTTGATGTGCTATTTTATAATTTCCGTTGAGAAACAACAGAGTTATGTAGCTTTGAAAAATGGTTATTTTTTATTTACAAAAAAATCTAACCGAAGCTAACTCAAAAAATAAAAATGTTAGAAATCTGAAAAAATACATGTGTTTTTAAGTCGCAAAAATGAACCAAATTTTCAATTTTGGGGAAAATCTGAAGACCCCCGGCGCAAACCCGTCAGATAATAAAAAAAAATCCCCATATGTCAAAACAAATGAAAATTGTAATCCATATATATAAAAAGCAATTTCTGTGTGTTTGTTTGTTTGTTTGTCCACTATAGACTCAGCCGTCTTAGAAGCTAGAGGTCTGAATTTTGGCATAGATGCTCATTAGGACCAGGAATGATGAAAAATGTTTTCAGATTTTCGGATGACCCCTTTTGAAGGGGGTCGTCCATACAAGACAAATATTGTTTTCGCGTTTTTTTACGTTATTTGTTGTCGGATCGCCATGAAAATTTGCCTACGGGTGTTTTAAGAGATAGGAAATCGATTTCAGGTATTGGATTTTGGGTCAGGGGTCGCCAAAAGGGGTCGTCCATATTAACTTTTCAATATTTTTGTCATATTGTCGTTAGTGTACATCGGATTGATATCAAAATTTGCGCTCGGAAGGTTTTGGGGACGGGCAATCGATTGCCGGTATCAAATTTTGTGTAAGGGGCCAGCCAAAGGGGTCGTCCATATTCACTGATCGCTATTTTTGTCATTCTGGTGTTATTATACATCGGATTCAGATGAAAATTAGTACACGAGTGTTTTGAATGACAAGCAATCGATTCCAGGTATCGAATCCTGTGGAAGGGGTCGACAAAAGGGGTCGACAATTTCAACTTTTCAATATTTATGTGATATTGACGTTATTGTTCAACGGATTGAGAAGAAAATTTGCACAAAGAAATTATCAAGGATGAACAATTGGTTCTAATTATCCAATTTTCGGTCAGGGGCGGTTAAAAAAGACGTCCATATTAACTATGCACTGTTTTTTGCGATAGTGACGTTATTACCCAATGGATTGGTTTAAAAATTTGCACACGGGAGTTTTGAAGGAAGGGTAATCGATTTCAGAGATCTAAGTTCGGTAACGATCGAGTCGAATTCGCTTTGCAATAGTTACGTGAAATTCATAAACGGGGGTGTTTTGGCACGATGAATTGATTCTTGATTTCAATTTAAATAGGAAATGACAGAAAAAGTGATCGTACATATAACGTGTTCAATATTTGTGCAATTATTCGTTAAAAATGCATTCGGAATTTGTCTCTGGAAAATGCATGTAAATTGACATTCATTCAAACTGTTGATGACATATTCTAAATTGAAAGCGAAACGGAGTTCCTATGGGATCAGCTAGTATTACATAAATAATACCAATTGAAGTTGGAAAATATTCTTCACTAGATGTTGCAGTTTGCACAACACAAAAACATCGCGGAGCAGATTAATCCTACCGAAATCCAAATTGCATATTGTGACATATATTTGGCAAAAATATCGTAAGCTAATTAATAATAAAACATTTTTTTTTAACTTGGATAAGTTTAATAAAACTACTAGCACAATGCGTTCATATAGCGGACAATCACGATAAGTGAATTCTGCCATAATAATTGGAGGGTATTGTCGAAACAAAATCAAAACAAGTCCACCTTTCAAGTGAACTCGTTGCAAAAATTTAGAGGGACATATCCCCCAAAGCTTCATTTTTTTTCAGGGATTTTCATCCTATTGGATGATTCATCCCGTTATATGAACAGCCCAAAGTTTCATCTGCTCAAATGCCAGATCTTGGCTCACACCCGGTATGCTCCTACAGCGATTGTCATCTCATGTCAAAATAAGATCAAAATTTTACCCAGATCAGAGAGATCTTATGTTAAAGGTTGGTGCAGGAGAGATTAGAGAGATGATAAATGAAAAGAACTCTTTAACTGTTTTTTAATAGGTCATACACGCCAAAGGTAAAAAAAATCGAGCCAGCTGGGTGACACAGATTCACGGCAGATTGATTTTTTCTATCGAAGTGATTTTTTCTATCGATGCTGGCGTTCGGAAATTAAACAAACTCCATGCAAAAACATTGAAAGGTGCTTTGACATCTAACAAAAAAAATCGATGCATCACTCAAAAAATCAGTTTACGAACACGCCGTCAGAATACAGAAATGAGATTCATTGTTATTGTTGATATTATCCAAATGGCGGCTTAAGGGAAAATCAACAATTAAAACAGCTTTCTCTTTAAAGGGCACCCAATCGGCCTGACATTGGAGAGGGAGGAGGGTCTTTTAGGACCCCAACTTTCAATCTCAGAATTCAGATTAAAATTTAAATTCATATTAAGAACTTGGACTCAGAAATTGCTTCATAGCAACACTGTTATGGTAATTTACGATACTCTCTCATGGATTTCTCTCTTTGTTAGTTTTGCAATGCAGCAAATGGTGACTATTAGGTTTGTCCTCCGCCACCAATCCAAGATAAAAATAGCAACAGCCTTCCAATAAGAAATTTTCCAATCCGGCGTCGATAAAAAGGGGTTGCACAGTAAACTGCTTCGACTGGGAATATATTTGGAGATGAGTTTTTTAAGCCGTCTATTTTTTTCCTTCATTTAGTCGAGCATAATTTATGATATACTAGCTCCAACCATTATTATGTTAATATGAGTTTGCGATTGCATATTTATTAAATCCAATGCTTTTTCTCGATAATATTGCATAAAACATTCATATCACAAAACTTTAAACATTTCATAAGAATAGTATATAACGTCTAAGGCTCAAAAACAGGCAACAGTTAATATAGACGACTTCTTTTACAGACACGTAACTGAAAATTTGATACCTGATATCGATTGGCCGTTCTTCAAAACTTCCATGTGTTAAATTTGTTTTCAATCCGAAGCATAATGAAGTCAACATCACAAAAAACTCCTCAAAACTCCTTTGTGCAAAATTGTTTTATCAATCCAATTTATAATAACGGAAACTAGCCAGATAGTTTCAGGAGAAAGCGGGATACTTCACGAAAAAAGCGAAACATTCTAGATACTCTTTAAAAAAAAAGCTTCGACCATCTCTTAAACCGAAATTTAATACATGGAATCAGTTGCTCGTCTCTCAAAACTCCCTCAAAACTTTCTAAAATCCCCCATGTACAAATTTTCAGATCAATCCGACCAAAAATCACACCAAAAACGCGAAAACCGTGTTTGTTCTGTATGGACGACCCTCTCCTGAAGGAGCTATCCAAAAATCTGAAATCATTATTATTTATTGCTGGTTCTAATGAGCATCCATGTCTCATTTCAGCTCTCTACCTGTTAAAATGACTGAGCCAAATGAAGACAGACAGACAAACAAACCTTGAGCTTTTTAAAATTGAAATTCAGAATAAAGATTCGGATTTGAAATTTTTTTTTTTTATTTTAATATTTCTGTTAGCTAAAGTCTTTGCGAAATATTCAATTTTAAAAATGTAAAAAAAAATGTATTCTGTAAGATATCGAACACAGAATTCAGATTACAAATTTAAATTCATATTAAGAACCTGGACTCAGAAATTGCTTCATAACAACACTGTAATGATAACTTACGATTCTCTCTTATGCAGAAACGGTGACTACGAGATTTGTCCTCCGCCACCACGTCAAGTTAAAAATAGCAACAGGCTTCCAATAAGAATATTTCCAATCAGCCGTCGATAAAAAGGGGGTTGCACAGTAAACTGCTTCGACTGGGAATCAGGACCTTTCAAAATTATTTTTAAGCCAAGTTGTACAGACTATCCTTCATGAAAAATCAACATGACTTCACCATTAGCCACAATTTCGATTCATTTTATTTTTCGAATCGCGAAGCAGATGTAAAAACGCATACACTTGAAGTTCAATAAATATGACGACCTGAGTTTGATTTAATCAATTAACTCCATCGAAGAATCATATGCGTACAAGAAGTGTTTACGAGCAGAGTTATTTAAACTATTCTGGGTACTTCAAAATTTTGCACAACTGAGGCTTGGTTCTTTAAAATTCAATAAATATTTTTAAATCAGAATTCATTTAAGAACACGTACACTTGAAATTCAATAAAATGTCAACTGTAAAAAGATTAAATTTCAAATGTATCAGTGATCCACAACGAATTACTCTGAACTAGCTAAATGTATGCTGTTTAATTTACCAAGTTAATCTAGGAAAAATTATCTGACGTATAAGTCAAGTATTTCAAAACGTCTTGGTCTTTAAAATTTCTAAGTAGGATGCATATGAAAATTTTAAAATCTTTCTTTGCAAAGTACAAGGACGCGAAATTATATTATAGGTTTTTCCGGACACTTTAAGCAAAATATGTGTACTCACTTATCTTAACTTGGTTTTAAAGTTGTGAAAATAGTTGTTTAATTTGATTAAAAAAATTAGCACATAAACAAAAAAACCGATCCACGTACCTTTAATAAGTGTTACCAAGCGTGGTTGGAAACTATTTCAATTTGCACAGCTTAAAAAAAAATCGCGGAGCAGAAGGGTCCTTTTGGAATCCTAAATATTGCCTTATGTGATAGCTTGGTAAAAAAAAACCATAATCGATGTTGAAAAAAGACAAACGGGAGGTAAATGAACTTTGTAAGTACCCGACAATTTCGGAAAACTGCATTTTTTCGCATTCCATCGTATTTTTTTCTTGAAAACCAACTTTGAAATTTATTGAAATTGGAAAATTTTGTTCATTAAGTATTATTTGTGACCTGTGACCTAATCATGTTCGTAGACTATTAGCGAAGTATGTGTAATCATTTTCAATCGGTTTTAAAATTGTGCAAATAGCAGTTTGATTCGATTGAAAGAATAGCAAATAAACAAAAAAAAAACGACCCACATACCTTTGATAAATGTTTCCAAGCAAGGTTGGAAACTATCTTTCCTAGGTATTACAATATGCACAACTCTAAAAAAAATCGCGGAGCACCGAAATCCAAAATATCGGCTTGTGAAACATAATCCGTATCTTAAAAAACAAGTGGTTGGTAAAATTAATTGTAAAGCACCCGAAATTTTGAAAAACTGCACTTTTTCGCATTACATTGTATTTTAACTTTAACCAAACCAAATTTGGTTCATTAAGTTATTTTTGTGACCTGAACATACCTCAAATAGAACGTAGAATAATATACAAAGACGTGAAATTAAAATTAAATAAGATTTGTAGACTGTTAGCAGAGTATGCGTACTCATTTTCACTTGATTTCTAAGGTGTGAAAAAAGTAGTTTGATTACATTAAAAGAATAACGCATAAACAAAAAATAACGACCCACTGCTATTGGATTGAGACCTTTTATACTTTTACAATGTTAATGTACGCAAAAAACGAATAAAAATTTTAATATTCGTACGTTTACTTTACATTGAAAATTTTACATTTTTCAATTTATGCAAAGACCAAAGGTATCCTTCGGAAATTCAAAATATTGTCTTGTGTGATAGCTTCGCCACAAAAAAAAAACGATGTTAAAAACAAGTGATTGGTAAAATAAATTGTTGAGTACCCGAAATTTTTGAAAAAATGCATTTTTCCTCATTCCATCGTATTTTCTCTTGAAAACTAAACAGTTTTGAAATTTATTGAAAATGGCTAAATAAAGTTCATAAAGTTCTATTTGTGACCTGAATTTAAAACCGGATAACTCAAACAGAACGTAAAATAAAATACAAAGATTTCACGTCTGTATTAGAATAATCCGTTGTTTGCAAAGTATGAGTATTAATTTTCACTTGGTTGAATTTGCTGAATTCGATTAAAAGAATAACGCATAAACACAAATCAACCCACGTACCTTTGAAAGTGTAACCATGCAAGGATGGAAACTGTATTTCACTGGTTATTACGATATGCACAACTTTGAAAAAAAGAAAATTCTCGGAGCCGACGAGAACGCGTACATTCGAGGTGCTTAAAACGACAACCTTACAAAATTAGCATTAGATTCAGCGTTGGGCGCTAGCAAGACTATAAGAATATTGTCATCTCACTTCCGCTAATGAATACCTGTATACCTAAGTGAGAGCATCACGTCAGCTGTCAGCTGACAGTAATCCATAATGAGCGATGGAATCGAAAAGTTATTCTTTCTCTCCTCAAGAAAAACCCCTTTAGAACTGTCAAAAGTTGGGTGAAATTATAGCTGCATCCCACTTGCACTAATGCAAAACCATCACCCAAATTCGTCAGCGCTTCCATCGCCTATGCACCGATCATAAGGTAAAAAACGACCATTTGCTATATAGAAATGCCATTTGCTGTGATGGGACAAAAAATCAGGCCAAGACACCGGGATGAAATTTACTTTTAAAAATGTTTCATACTGTTTTAGTTTGAACATCGGTATATCAAGCGTTCACTGGTGGTCTAGTGGTTAGCTCTCTGGTCTAACACGTTTCAGGGCGTGAGATCATATCTCTGCACTAGTTTGATGTTTTTTTGTCAAATTTTTGATCGCCTCGTGATTAATTTAGCGATTGCTGGCTACTGCTGCTGAGCAAATGGCTACCTTTTTTGGAGCCGACATAAGCATGATATTTACTATGGAATAGACAAATTTTAAACAATTTTGTTTTTTTTTTGGTTTTGAGATAGGTCCTACAAGAAAAAAAATCCAATTTTTTGATACTAAATTCATCAAAATCGTGAAACCTAGAATAGGAGTTAATGTGTTAAGAACGTTTTTATGGAACATACAAATTCCCGGACATCATCGTAACTCGTCGAGCTGAGTCGATTGGTACCTATAAAGTGGGGTCTTGGACCCTTAATTAATGATATCCCCAACTGACCGTTCCCTATGCCTTTCTGTAAGAAAGCCAAAAAAAGGTGCCCAGTACGTTTTTTGGAGGATAAACGAACTTATATTCAACGAGTTCATTTATAATCCAAATAATTCAAACTGTTAAAGTTTGAGAGCCACATATCTCGACGCTCACTAGTGGTCAAGGGGTTAACCTCCTAAACTCTCATGCTAGATGGCGTGGGATCAATTCTCTGCTGTTTTATGAAATTTTTGTCAAATTTTTGATCGCCTTTGTACTTAATTTAGCGATTGCTGGCTACTGCTGCTGAGCAAATGGCTACCTTTTTTGGAGCCAACGTAAGCATGATATGTTCTATGGAATAGAAAAATTTTAAACAATTTTGTTTTTTTTTTGGTTTTGAGATAGGTCCTACAAGAAAAAAAATCCAATTTTTTGATACTAAATTCATCAAAATCGTGAAACCTAGAATAGGAGTTAATGTGTTAAGAACGTTTTTATGGAACATACAAATTCCCGGACATCATCGTAACTCGTCGAGCTGAGTCGATTGGTACCTATAAAGTGGGGTCTTGGACCCTTAATTAATGATATCCCCAACTGACCGTTCCCTATGCCTTTCTGTAAGAAAGCCAAAAAAAGGTGCCCAGTACGTTTTTTGGAGGATAAACGAACTTATATTCAACGAGTTCATTTATAATCCAAATAATTCAAACTGTTAAAGTTTGAGAGCCACATATCTCGACGCTCACTAGTGGTCAAGGGGTTAACCTCCTAAACTCTCATGCTAGATGGCGTGGGATCAATTCTCTGCTGTTTTATGAAATTTTTGTCAAATTTTTGATCGCCTTTGTACTTAATTTAGCGATTGCTGGCTACTGCTGCTGAGCAAATGGCTACCTTTTTTGGAGCCAACGTAAGCATGATATGTTCTATGGAATAGAAAAATTTTAAACAATTTTGTTTTTTTTTTGGTTTTGAGATAGGTCCTACAAGAAAAAAAATCCAATTTTTTGATACTAAATTCATCAAAATCGTGAAACCTAGAATAGGAGTTAATGTGTTAAGAACGTTTTTATGGAACATACAAATTCCCGGACATCATCGTAACTCGTCGAGCTGAGTCGATTGGTACCTATAAAGTGGGGTCTTGGACCCTTAATTAATGATATCCCCAACTGACCGTTCCCTATGCCTTTCTGTAAGAAAGCCAAAAAGATGTAAATTATTTAAAAAAATTTTTTTTTCAATTCAACTATTTAAATTGATTTGACTGGTTTTACAGTCAACAATCTATTTGTATTTATCCAACATGCTTTTCTAACGCCAGATTGTTATTTTCGAATTCAGAACTCATCAAAATAAAATAATGGTATCTATATATATAAAAAGCAATTTCTGCATGTTTGTTTGTTTGTTTGTTTGTTTGTTTGTTTGTTTGTTTGTCCTCTATAGACTCAGCCGTCTTAAGGGCTAGAGAGCTGAAATTTGGCATGGATGCTCATTAGGACCAGGAAGGATGAAAAATGTTTTTAGATTTTCGGATGACCCCTTCTGAAGGGGGTCGTCCATACAAGACAAATATTGTTTTCGCGATATTGATGTTACTTTTCGTCGGATCGTGTTGAAAATTTGCACATGAGTGTTTTGAAAGACGAGCAATCGATTTCAGGTGTCAAATTTTGTGTAAGGGATCGTCCAAAGGGGTCGTCCATATTAACTGTTCGCTGTTTTTGCGATATTGACGTTATTATACATCGTATTCAGATGAAAATTGGTACACGATAGTTTTGGGTGAAGTGCAATCGATTTGAGGTATCATATTCAGTGTAAGGGGCCGGCAGAAGGGGTCGTCCATATTAAATTTTCAGTATCTTAGTGATATTGACGTTTTTATACATCGGATTTTGGTGAAAATTTGCACATAGGATTTATTAGGGACAAACAACTGATTTCACTTATCCAAACTAAAATCAGGGGTCGGCCAAAGGGGTCGTCCATATTAACTATTCACTGTTGATGCGATATTGTCGTTATTATTCATCGGATTCAGACGAAAATTAGTACACGAGAGTTTTGAGAGATGAGCAATGGATTTCAGGTATTAAATTCAGTGTAAGGGGCCGGCAAAGGGGGTCGTCCATATAAACCTTTCAATATTTTTGCAATTTCGTCGTTATTTTACATAGGAATGGGATGAAAATTTGCACACGGTAGTTTTCAGGGACGAGCAACCGATTTCAGATGTCAAATGTTTTGCCCGGGGTCGACGAAAAGGGTCGACCATATAAATTAATTTTTCACTGTTTTTAGCAATATTGACGTTACAATGGATTGCTTTGAAAATTTGCACACGGGAGTTTTGAGGGAAGGGCAATCGATTTCAGTCATCAAAGATTGTATAAGAGCCCTCGAAAGGGGTTTAGTTTTTTGGCAATAATTGCGTTGTTATGCAATGATCGAGTCGAAATTTATACACGTGTTTTTTTTGTCACGGTCAAAGAATTTCTGATTTCAAATTAAGTAACAGACGACAGACAAAGTGATCGTCCAATATTTTTGCAATTATTACTTAACGATGAATTCAGAAGTGCATCTGGAAAATGCTTGGCAATTGGCCTTCATACAAACTGTTCATGACATATTCCAAGTTGAAGGCTAAACGGAGTTCGTATGGGATCAGCTAGTAAGAATATAAAAGCTTGTTCGAAAAAACTGTCAATATACATATATCGACGTCTTTTCTAAGTTTGCAATATGTTCTCATAGTAAATGGATTATTTTTCCAAATCGATAATATATATTTAACTTTCAATCTATAATCTGTTAAAAATTGAGGAAGAATTTTAACAACTTGAAGTTTTGCATTTGTTGTTATATTTTTCTCTTAAAATTCAAGAGAAATGATATTGTATAGCTACGAATTATCAAATTAAAATAATATAAATAGTTCAAGAGCCCAGAAATGATACTATAAGAACTTTTTTTAAAATAAATTTTAGCCATAAAAGTGTTTTCTCATACGTAGAAGTGACGATTTGGCATGGCCTTTGTCATAACGTTACGAATTTATTTCCAATTTTAGATCGCTTTTAACAAAGAACAGGAAACTTGTTTCAATTTGGTTGAAATACCCTCAAACATTTAAAGTAAGCAAAAAGGATAATTTAATCAGTAGATTTTTTAAAGTTCAACAAAGGAAAAAAGAATACTGTAGACATTTGATTGTAGCGAAAGTGATAAGAATTAACATATTAAGTCAGTATCAGGCTATCCGCCGAAGCGATAAACAACCAAATTAGGTAGGATCCCTGGCATTGATGAAATACTGAGACCATCTCCTATCAAGTGAACCGTTTCGTATAAAAAAAACTTTTCAGAACGATGACGTATTCAATATTGGATCTCTTTTAAGTTTTTTTTTGCCTCCAGCAAGACCCATTGATGACTATATTGTGTTTTTTTTTCTGGTCTTCCAATCTAGAATACAAATATATTAAGTGAAGAAGTATTAAAAAAAAACATTTTTGGTCATTTTCAACACAGGATGAAAAAAATT
>NW_026598937.1:0-20000 GCF_029784155.1 Uranotaenia lowii
AGGCCAGAAAACGCATTTTAAAGTTGGGATCCCAAATTTCGGTCCAAATCACGAAATAACGCTAACGATTTAAAAACAGAACTACGATTCCAAGCCGCAACCGAAATTATTCCTGAATTGAGAGTATCGATCACCGACATTCAACGAAAAATTTTACTGCTAGATGAGTCCAAAGGAAGTGGACCTGATGGAATTCCAAATTCATTTCTCAAAAAGTTCGTAACCGGCATCGAAGAGCCTTTGCAATTGCTATTCTCTGCTTCAATTCGTGAAGGTCGGTTTCCAAAACTATGGAAGATCTCACATATTTTGCCGATTCATAAGAATGGTTCTAAACTGCCTGCTGAAAATTACCGTGGGGTAGCAATTCTCTCTGCGATTCCCAAACTGTTCGAAAGCATAATTTACGATCAAATGTACCCATGGTTAGAAAGAAAGATGTCAGATTTTCAGCACGGCTTTTTGAAAAAGCGTTCAACAGTGACGAACTTGGCGGAATTCGTTTCTCGCACTACTCAATGGATGATGCAGGGATCACAAGTTGATACCATATATACCGACATGTCCAAGGCTTTTGACGTGATCGACATTAATGCTCTCCTGTCAGTTCTATGTAAAAATGGAATTACCGGTACCTGCCTGCAGTGGATTGGTTCATACCTAACAGAAAGAGTACAATTCGTGAAGCTTGGGAATGCGAGATCCAGCGTATTCTCGGTTAACAGTGGTGTACCACAAGGGAGTCACTTGGGACCCCTTCTTTTCATCACTGTTATGAACGAGTTCCCCAGAGTGTTGCGTGACGTGTATGTTTTGATATACGCAGATGATCTGAAAATGTTCCTTCCAGTTCGAAACCCCAAGGATTGCTTGACTCTACAAAATGCGGTTTATAGGTTCTCTGAGTGCTGCAGCGCGTTTGGATTGAAAATTAACGCCTCAAAATGTAGCACGATAACCTTTTCCCGGAAGATGAATAACATCTTGCACGAATATCGTTTCGAAAACAGCACTATCATTGCCAGAAAATCGTCAGTGAAGGACCTAGGCGTTGAGTTAGATGCGGAACTCAATTTTTCAAAACATATTGAACAAGTCGTTGCCAAAGCAAACTCCATGTACGGTATGGTAAGCAGGATTTGTCACGAGCTGGACAACCCTTACACCATTGTTTCGATTTATGTTGATCTTATCCGAACTGCAATCGAATACGCCAGTATTGTGTGGCAGCCATACTACAATGTACATAAAAACAGAATAGAACGAGTCCAAAAACGATTTCTAAGATACGCCCTAAGGAACCTTGGTTGGCAGGACGAAATGCCGGAATATCGAGCCTCATGTATGCTGGTAGGATTGGATGCACTGGAAAATCGTAGGAAATCAATCGACGTGTTGTTTTTTAAAGATCTAAACACTGGAAAATATTTTTCACCGTATTTGTTGTCACAAATCTCACCTAACGAAGGACGAAGCAGTTTGCGCAGCATAAGGCCGTTTCAGCTAACAAACCGTATCCAGAACTACGCTCGGAATGAACCTATTTATAGAATGATGGCGCTCTACAACGCTCATGCTAATGTGATAAAGCTAGAAATGTCCAGAGAACAAATCAAAAATAGATTTAAGTTAGCGTATTCTTAATATTTAGTTAAAACTAGAAAGGCCAGAAAACGCATTTTAAAGTTGTGATCCCAAATTTCGGTCCAAATCACGAAATAACGCTTAGAAAGGCCAGAAAACGCATTTTAAAGTTGTGATCCCAAATTTCGGTCCAAATCACGAAATAACGCTTAGAAAGGCCAGAAAACGCATTTTAAAGTTGTGATCCCAAATTGAGGTCCAAATCACGAAATAACGCTTAGAAAGGCCAGAAAACGCATTTTAAAGTTGTGATTGCAAAATTCGGTCCAAATCACGAAATAACGCTTTTAAAGGCCAGAAAACACATTTTAAAGTTGTGATCCCAAATTTCGGTCCAAATCACGAAATAACGCTTAGAAAGGCCAGAAAACGCATTTCAAAGTTGTGATCCCAAATTGAGGTCCAAATCACGAAATAACGCTTAGAAAGGCCAGAAAACGCATTTTAAAGTTGTGATTGCAAAATTCGGTCCAAATCACGAAATAACGCTTTTAAAGGCCAGAAAACGCATTTTAAAGTTGTGATCCCAAATTGAGGTCCAAATCACGAAATAACGCTTAGAAAGGCCAGAAAACGCATTTTAAAGTTGGGATCCCAAATTTCGGTCCAAATCACGAAATAACGCTTAGAAAGGCCAGAAAACGCATTTTAAAGTTGTGATCCCAAATTGAGGTCCAAATCACGAAATAACGCTTAGAAAGGCCAGAAAACGCATTTTAAAGTTGTGATCCCAAATTGAGGTCCAAATCACGAAATAAGGCCAGAAAACGCATTTTAAAGTTGTGATTGCAAAATTCGGTCCAAATCACGAAATAACGCTTAGAAAGGCCAGAAAACGCATTTTAAAGTTGGGATCCCAAATTTCGGTCCAAATCACGAAATAACGCTTAGAATGGCCAGAAAACGCATTTTAAAGTTGTGATCCCAAATTTCAGTCCAAATCACGAAATAACGCTTAGAAAGGCTAGAAAACGCATTTTAAAGTTGTGATCCCAAATTTCGGTCCAAATCACGAAATAACGCTCAGAAAGGCCAGAAAACGCATTTTAAAGTTGTGATCCCAAATTGAGGTCCAAATCACGATATAACGCTTAGAAAGGCCAGAAAACGCATTTTGAAGTTGTGATCCCAAATTGAGGTCCAAATCACGAAATAACGCTTAGAAAGGCCAGAAAACGCATTTTAAAGTTGGGATCCCAAATTTCGGTCCAAATCACGAAATAACGCTTAGAAAGGCCAGAAAACGCATTTTAAAGTTGTGATCCCAAATTTCGGTCCAAATCACGAAATAACGCTTAGAAAGGCCAGAAAACGCATTTTAAAGTTGTGATCCCAAATTGAGGTCCAAATCACGAAATAAGGCCAGAAAACGCATTTTAAAGTTGTGATTGCAAAATTCGGTCCAAATCACGAAATAACGCTTAGAAAGGCCAGAAAACGCATTTTAAAGTTGTGATCCCAAATTGAGGTCCAAATCACGAAATAACGCTTAGAAAGGCCAGAAAACGCATTTTAAAGTTGGGATCCCAAATTTCGGTCCAAATCACGAAATAACGCTTAGAATGGCCAGAAAACGCATTTTAAAGTTGTGATCCCAAATTTCAGTCCAAATCACGAAATAACGCTTAGAAAGGCTAGAAAACGCATTTTAAAGTTGTGATCCCAAATTTCGGTCCAAATCACGAAATAACGCTTAGAAAGGCCAGAAAACGCATTTTAAAGTTGTGATCCCAAATTGAGGTCCAAATCACGATATAACGCTTAGAAAGGCCAGAAAACGCATTTTAAAGTTGTGATGCCAAATTGAGGTCCAAATCACGAAATAACGCTTAGAAAGGCCAGAAAACGCATTTTAAAGTTGGGATCCCAAATTTCGGTCCAAATCACGAAATAACGCTTAGAAAGGCCAGAAAACGCATTTTAAAGTTGTGATCCCAAATTTCGGTCCAAATCACGAAATAACGCTTAGAAAGGCCAGAAAACGCATTTTGAAGTTGTGATCCCAAATTGAGGTCCAAATCACGAAATAACGCTTAGAAAGGCCAGAAAACGCATTTTAAAGTTGGGATCCCAAATTTCGGTCCAAATCACGAAATAACGCTTAGAAAGGCCAGAAAACGCATTTTAAAGTTGTGATCCCAAATTGAGGTCCAAATCACGATATAACGCTTAGAAAGGCCAGAAAACGCATTTTAAAGTTGTGATCCCAAATTGAGGTCCAAATCACGAAATAACGCTTAGAAAGGCCAGAAAACGCATTTTAAAGTTGTGATCCCAAATTTCGGTCCAAATCACGAAATAACGCTTAGAAAGGCCAGAAAACGCATTTTAAAGTTGTGATCCCAAATTGAGGTCCAAATCACGATATAACGCTTAGAAAGGCCAGAAAACGCATTTTAAAGTTGTGATCCCAAATTGAGGTCCAAATCACGAAATAACGCTTAGAAAGGCCAGAAAACGCATTTTAAAGTTGTGATCCCAAATTTCGGTCCAAATCACGAAATAACGCTTAGAAAGGCCAGAAAACGCATTTTAAAGTTGTGATCCCAAATTGAGGTCCAAATCACGAAATAAGGCCAGAAAACGCATTTTAAAGTTGTGATTGCAAAATTCGGTCCAAATCACGAAATAACGCTTAGAAAGGCCAGAAAACGCATTTTAAAGTTGTGATCCCAAATTGAGGTCCAAATCACGAAATAACGCTTAGAAAGGCCAGAAAACGCATTTTAAAGTTGGGATCCCAAATTTCGGTCCAAATCACGAAATAACGCTTAGAATGGCCAGAAAACGCATTTTAAAGTTGTGATCCCAAATTTCAGTCCAAATCACGAAATAACGCTTAGAAAGGCTAGAAAACGCATTTTAAAGTTGTGATCCCAAATTTCGGTCCAAATCACGAAATAACGCTTAGAAAGGCCAGAAAACGCATTTTAAAGTTGTGATCCCAAATTGAGGTCCAAATCACGATATAACGCTTAGAAAGGCCAGAAAACGCATTTTGAAGTTGTGATGCCAAATTGAGGTCCAAATCACGAAATAACGCTTAGAAAGGCCAGAAAACGCATTTTAAAGTTGGGATCCCAAATTTCGGTCCAAATCACGAAATAACGCTTAGAAAGGCCAGAAAACGCATTTTAAAGTTGTGATCCCAAATTTCGGTCCAAATCACGAAATAACGCTTAGAAAGGCCAGAAAACGCATTTTGAAGTTGTGATCCCAAATTGAGGTCCAAATCACGAAATAACGCTTAGAAAGGCCAGAAAACGCATTTTAAAGTTGGGATCCCAAATTTCGGTCCAAATCACGAAATAACGCTTAGAAAGGCCAGAAAACGCATTTTAAAGTTGTGATCCCAAATTTCGGTCCAAATCACGAAATAACGCTTAGAAAGGCCAGAAAACGCATTTTAAAGTTGTGATCCCAAATTGAGGTCCAAATCACGATATAACGCTTAGAAAGGCCAGAAAACGCATTTTAAAGTTGTGATCCCAAATTTCGGTCCAAATCACGAAATAACGCTTAGAAAGGCCAGAAAACGCATTTTGAAGTTGTGATCCCAAATTGAGGTCCAAATCACGAAATAACGCTTAGAAAGGCCAGAAAACGCATTTTAAAGTTGTGATCCCAAATTGAGGTCCAAATCACGAAATAACGCTTAGAAAGGCCAGAAAACGCATTTTAAAGTTGTGATCCCAAATTTCGGTCCAAATCACGAAATAACGCTTAGAAAGGCCAGAAAACGCATTTTAAAGTTGTGATCCCAAATTGAGGTCCAAATCACGATATAACGCTTAGAAAGGCCAGAAAACGCATTTTAAAGTTGTGATCCCAAATTGAGGTCCAAATCACGAAATAACGCTTAGAAAGGCCAGAAAACGCATTTTAAAGTTGGGATCCCAAATTTCGGTCCAAATCACGAAATAACGCTTAGAAAGGCCAGAAAACGCATTTTAAAGTTGTGATCCCAAATTTCGGTCCAAATCACGAAATAACGCTTAGAAAGGCCAGAAAACGCATTTTGAAGTTGTGATCCCAAATTGAGGTCCAAATCACGAAATAACGCTTAGAAAGGCCAGAAAACGCATTTTAAAGTTGGGATCCCAAATTTCGGTCCAAATCACGAAATAACGCTTACAAAGGCCAGAAAACGCATTTTAAAGTTGTGATCCCAAATTTCGGTCCAAATCACGAAATAACGCTTAGAAAGGCCAGAAAACGCATTTTAAAGTTGTGATCCCAAATTGAGGTCCAATTCACGATATAACGCTTAGAAAGGCCAGAAAACGCATTTTAAAGTTGGGATCCCAAATTTCGGTCCAAATCACGAAATAACGCTTAGAAAGGCCAGAAAACGCATTTTAAAGTTGTGATCCCAAATTTCGGTCCAAATCACGAAATAACGCTTAGAAAGGCCAGAAAACGCATTTTAAAGTTGGGATCCCAAATTTCGGTCCAAATCACGAAATAACGCTTAGAAAGGCCAGAAAACGCATTTTAAAGTTGTGATCCCAAATTGAGGTCCAAATCACGAAATAACGCTTAGAAAGGCCAGAAAACGCATTTTAAAGTTGGGATCCCAAATTTCGGTCCAAATCACGAAATAACGCTTAGAAAGGCCAGAAAACGCATTTTAAAGTTGTGATCCCAAATTTCGGTCCAAATCACGAAATAACGCTTACAAAGGCCAGAAAACGCATTTTAAAGTTGTGATCCCAAATTGAGGTCCAAATCACGAAATAACGCTTAGAAAGGCCAGAAAACGCATTTTAAAGTTGTGATTGCAAAATTCGGTCCAAATCACGAAATAACGCTTTTAAAGGCCAGAAAACGCATTTTAAAGTTGTGATCCCAAATTGAGGTCCAAATCACGAAATAACGCTTAGAAAGGCCAGAAAACGCATTTTAAAGTTGTGATCCCAAATTGAGGTCCAAATCACGAAATAACGCTTAGAAAGGCCAGAAAACGCATTTTAAAGTTGTGATCCCAAATTGAGGTCCAAATCACGATATAACGCTTAGAAAGGCCAGAAAACGCATTTTAAAGTTGTGATCCCAAATTGAGGTCCAAATCACGAAATAACGCTTAGAAAGGCCAGAAAACGCATTTTAAAGTTGGGATCCCAAATTTCGGTCCAAATCACGAAATAACGCTTAGAAAGGCCAGAAAACGCATTTTAAAGTTGTGATCCCAAATTTCGGTCCAAATCACGAAATAACGCTTAGAAAGGCCAGAAAACGCATTTTGAAGTTGTGATCCCAAATTTCGGTCCAAATCACGAAATAACGCTTAGAAAGGCCAGAAAACGCATTTTAAAGTTGTGATCCCAAATTTCGGTCCAAATCACGAAATAACGCTTAGAAAGGCCAGAAAACGCATTTTAAAGTTGTGATCCCAAATTGAGGTCCAAATCACGATATAACGCTTAGAAAGGCCAGAAAACGCATTTTAAAGTTGTGATCCCAAATTGAGGTCCAAATCACGAAATAACGCTTAGAAAGGCCAGAAAACGCATTTTAAAGTTGGGATCCCAAATTTCGGTCCAAATCACGAAATAACGCTTAGAAAGGCCAGAAAACGCATTTTAAAGTTGTGATCCCAAATTGAGGTCCAAATCACGAAATAACGCTTAGAAAGGCCAGAAAACGCATTTTAAATTTGGGATCCCAAATTTCGGTCCAAATCACGAAATAACGCTTACAAAGGCCAGAAAACGCATTTTAAAGTTGTGATCCCAAATTGAGGTCCAAATCACGAAATAACGCTTAGAAAGGCCAGAAAACGCATTTTAAAGTTGTGATCCCAAATTGAGGTCCAAATCACGAAATAACGCTTAGAAAGGCCAGAAAACGCATTTTAAAGTTGGGATCCCAAATTGAGGTCCAAATCACGAAATAACGCTTACAAAGGCCAGAAAACGCATTTTAAAGTTGTGATCCCAAATTGAGGTCCAAATCACGAAATAACGCTTAGAAAGGCCAGAAAACGCATTTTAAAGTTGGGATCCCAAATTTCGGTCCAAATCACGAAATAACGCTTAGAAAGGCCAGAAAACGCATTTTAAAGTTGTGATCCCAAATTTCGGTCCAAATCACGAAATAACGCTTAGAAAGGCCAGAAAACGCATTTTAAAGTTGGGATCCCAAATTTCGGTCCAAATCACGAAATAACGCTTAGAATGGCCAGAAAACGCATTTTAAAGTTGTGATCCCAAATTTCGGTCCAAATCACGAAATAACGCTTAGAAAGGCCAGAAAACGCATTTTAAAGTTGTGATCCCAAATTTCGGTCCAAATCACGAAATAACGCTTAGAATGGCCAGAAAACGCATTTTAAAGTTGTGATCCCAAATTTCGGTCCAAATCACGAAATAACGCTTAGAAAGGCCAGAAAACGCATTTTAAAGTTGTGATCCCAAATTTCGGTCCAAATCACGAAATAACGCTTAGAAAGGCCAGAAAACGCATTTTAAAGTTGTGATCCCAAATTGAGGTCCAAATCACGTTATAACGCTTAGAAAGGCCAGAAAACGCATTTTAAAGTTGGGATCCCAAATTTCGGTCCAAATCACGAAATAACGCTTAGAATGGCCAGAAAACGCATTTTAAAGTTGTGATCCCAAATTTCAGTCCAAATCACGAAATAACGCTTAGAAAGGCTAGAAAACGCATTTTAAAGTTGTGATCCCAAATTTCGGTCCAAATCACGAAATAACGCTCAGAAAGGCCAGAAAACGCATTTTAAAGTTGTGATCCCAAATTGAGGTCCAAATCACGATATAACGCTTAGAAAGGCCAGAAAACGCATTTTGAAGTTGTGATCCCAAATTGAGGTCCAAATCACGAAATAACGCTTAGAAAGGCCAGAAAACGCATTTTAAAGTTGGGATCCCAAATTTCGGTCCAAATCACGAAATAACGCTTAGAAAGGCCAGAAAACGCATTTTAAAGTTGTGATCCCAAATTTCGGTCCAAATCACGAAATAACGCTTAGAAAGGCCAGAAAACGCATTTTAAAGTTGTGATCCCAAATTGAGGTCCAAATCACGAAATAAGGCCAGAAAACGCATTTTAAAGTTGTGATTGCAAAATTCGGTCCAAATCACGAAATAACGCTTAGAAAGGCCAGAAAACGCATTTTAAAGTTGTGATCCCAAATTGAGGTCCAAATCACGAAATAACGCTTAGAAAGGCCAGAAAACGCATTTTAAAGTTGGGATCCCAAATTTCGGTCCAAATCACGAAATAACGCTTAGAATGGCCAGAAAACGCATTTTAAAGTTGTGATCCCAAATTTCAGTCCAAATCACGAAATAACGCTTAGAAAGGCTAGAAAACGCATTTTAAAGTTGTGATCCCAAATTTCGGTCCAAATCACGAAATAACGCTTAGAAAGGCCAGAAAACGCATTTTAAAGTTGGGATCCCAAATTTCGGTCCAAATCACGAAATAACGCTTAGAAAGGCCAGAAAACGCATTTTAAAGTTGTGATCCCAAATTGAGGTCCAAATCACGATATAACGCTTAGAAAGGCCAGAAAACGCATTTTAAAGTTGTGATCCCAAATTGAGGTCCAAATCACGAAATAACGCTTAGAAAGGCCAGAAAACGCATTTTAAAGTTGTGATCCCAAATTTCGGTCCAAATCACGAAATAACGCTTAGAAAGGCCAGAAAACGCATTTTAAAGTTGTGATCCCAAATTGAGGTCCAAATCACGATATAACGCTTAGAAAGGCCAGAAAACGCATTTTAAAGTTGTGATCCCAAATTGAGGTCCAAATCACGAAATAACGCTTAGAAAGGCCAGAAAACGCATTTTAAAGTTGTGATCCCAAATTTCGGTCCAAATCACGAAATAACGCTTAGAAAGGCCAGAAAACGCATTTTAAAGTTGTGATCCCAAATTGAGGTCCAAATCACGAAATAAGGCCAGAAAACGCATTTTAAAGTTGTGATTGCAAAATTCGGTCCAAATCACGAAATAACGCTTAGAAAGGCCAGAAAACGCATTTTAAAGTTGTGATCCCAAATTGAGGTCCAAATCACGAAATAACGCTTAGAAAGGCCAGAAAACGCATTTTAAAGTTGGGATCCCAAATTTCGGTCCAAATCACGAAATAACGCTTAGAATGGCCAGAAAACGCATTTTAAAGTTGTGATCCCAAATTTCAGTCCAAATCACGAAATAACGCTTAGAAAGGCTAGAAAACGCATTTTAAAGTTGTGATCCCAAATTTCGGTCCAAATCACGAAATAACGCTTAGAAAGGCCAGAAAACGCATTTTAAAGTTGTGATCCCAAATTGAGGTCCAAATCACGATATAACGCTTAGAAAGGCCAGAAAACGCATTTTGAAGTTGTGATGCCAAATTGAGGTCCAAATCACGAAATAACGCTTAGAAAGGCCAGAAAACGCATTTTAAAGTTGGGATCCCAAATTTCGGTCCAAATCACGAAATAACGCTTAGAAAGGCCAGAAAACGCATTTTAAAGTTGTGATCCCAAATTTCGGTCCAAATCACGAAATAACGCTTAGAAAGGCCATAAAACGCATTTTGAAGTTGTGATCCCAAATTGAGGTCCAAATCACGAAATAACGCTTAGAAAGGCCAGAAAACGCATTTTAAAGTTGGGATCCCAAATTTCGGTCCAAATCACGAAATAACGCTTAGAAAGGCCAGAAAACGCATTTTAAAGTTGTGATCCCAAATTTCGGTCCAAATCACGAAATAACGCTTAGAAAGGCCAGAAAACGCATTTTGAAGTTGTGATCCCAAATTGAGGTCCAAATCACGAAATAACGCTTAGAAAGGCCAGAAAACGCATTTTAAAGTTGTGATCCCAAATTGAGGTCCAAATCACGAAATAACGCTTAGAAAGGCCAGAAAACGCATTTTAAAGTTGTGATCCCAAATTTCGGTCCAAATCACGAAATAACGCTTAGAAAGGCCAGAAAACGCATTTTAAAGTTGTGATCCCAAATTGAGGTCCAAATCACGATATAACGCTTAGAAAGGCCAGAAAACGCATTTTAAAGTTGTGATCCCAAATTGAGGTCCAAATCACGAAATAACGCTTAGAAAGGCCAGAAAACGCATTTTAAAGTTGGGATCCCAAATTTCGGTCCAAATCACGAAATAACGCTTAGAAAGGCCAGAAAACGCATTTTAAAGTTGTGATCCCAAATTTCGGTCCAAATCACGAAATAACGCTTAGAAAGGCCAGAAAACGCATTTTGAAGTTGTGATCCCAAATTGAGGTCCAAATCACGAAATAACGCTTAGAAAGGCCAGAAAACGCATTTTAAAGTTGGGATCCCAAATTTCGGTCCAAATCACGAAATAACGCTTACAAAGGCCAGAAAACGCATTTTAAAGTTGTGATCCCAAATTTCGGTCCAAATCACGAAATAACGCTTAGAAAGGCCAGAAAACGCATTTTAAAGTTGTGATCCCAAATTGAGGTCCAATTCACGATATAACGCTTAGAAAGGCCAGAAAACGCATTTTAAAGTTGGGATCCCAAATTTCGGTCCAAATCACGAAATAACGCTTAGAAAGGCCAGAAAACGCATTTTAAAGTTGTGATCCCAAATTTCGGTCCAAATCACGAAATAACGCTTAGAAAGGCCAGAAAACGCATTTTAAAGTTGGGATCCCAAATTTCGGTCCAAATCACGAAATAACGCTTAGAAAGGCCAGAAAACGCATTTTAAAGTTGTGATCCCAAATTGAGGTCCAAATCACGAAATAACGCTTAGAAAGGCCAGAAAACGCATTTTAAAGTTGGGATCCCAAATTTCGGTCCAAATCACGAAATAACGCTTAGAAAGGCCAGAAAACGCATTTTAAAGTTGTGATCCCAAATTTCGGTCCAAATCACGAAATAACGCTTACAAAGGCCAGAAAACGCATTTTAAAGTTGTGATCCCAAATTGAGGTCCAAATCACGAAATAACGCTTAGAAAGGCCAGAAAACGCATTTTAAAGTTGTGATTGCAAAATTCGGTCCAAATCACGAAATAACGCTTTTAAAGGCCAGAAAACGCATTTTAAAGTTGTGATCCCAAATTGAGGTCCAAATCACGAAATAACGCTTAGAAAGGCCAGAAAACGCATTTTAAAGTTGTGATCCCAAATTGAGGTCCAAATCACGAAATAACGCTTAGAAAGGCCAGAAATCGCATTTTAAAGTTGTGATCCCAAATTGAGGTCCAAATCACGAAATAACGCTTAGAAAGGCCAGAAAACGCATTTTAAAGTTGGGATCCCAAATTTCGGTCCAAATCACGAAATAACGCTTAGAAAGGCCAGAAAACGCATTTTAAAGTTGTGATCCCAAATTGAGGTCCAAATCACGATATAACGCTTAGAAAGGCCAGAAAACGCATTTTAAAGTTGTGATCCCAAATTGAGGTCCAAATCACGAAATAACGCTTAGAAAGGCCAGAAAACGCATTTTAAAGTTGGGATCCCAAATTTCGGTCCAAATCACGAAATAACGCTTAGAAAGGCCAGAAAACGCATTTTAAAGTTGTGATCCCAAATTTCGGTCCAAATCACGAAATAACGCTTAGAAAGGCCAGAAAACGCATTTTGAAGTTGTGATCCCAAATTTCGGTCCAAATCACGAAATAACGCTTAGAAAGGCCAGAAAACGCATTTTAAAGTTGTGATCCCAAATTTCGGTCCAAATCACGAAATAACGCTTAGAAAGGCCAGAAAACGCATTTTAAAGTTGTGATCCCAAATTGAGGTCCAAATCACGATATAACGCTTAGAAAGGCCAGAAAACGCATTTTAAAGTTGTGATCCCAAATTGAGGTCCAAATCACGAAATAACGCTTAGAAAGGCCAGAAAACGCATTTTAAAGTTGGGATCCCAAATTTCGGTCCAAATCACGAAATAACGCTTAGAAAGGCCAGAAAACGCATTTTAAAGTTGTGATCCCAAATTGAGGTCCAAATCACGAAATAACGCTTAGAAAGGCCAGAAAACGCATTTTAAATTTGGGATCCCAAATTTCGGTCCAAATCACGAAATAACGCTTACAAAGGCCAGAAAACGCATTTTAAAGTTGTGATCCCAAATTGAGGTCCAAATCACGAAATAACGCTTAGAAAGGCCAGAAAACGCATTTTAAAGTTGTGATCCCAAATTGAGGTCCAAATCACGAAATAACGCTTAGAAAGGCCAGAAAACGCATTTTAAAGTTGGGATCCCAAATTGAGGTCCAAATCACGAAATAACGCTTACAAAGGCCAGAAAACGCATTTTAAAGTTGTGATCCCAAATTGAGGTCCAAATCACGAAATAACGCTTAGAAAGGCCAGAAAACGCATTTTAAAGTTGGGATCCCAAATTTCGGTCCAAATCACGAAATAACGCTTAGAAAGGCCAGAAAACGCATTTTAAAGTTGTGATCCCAAATTTCGGTCCAAATCACGAAATAACGCTTAGAAAGGCCAGAAAACGCATTTTAAAGTTGGGATCCCAAATTTCGGTCCAAATCACGAAATAACGCTTAGAATGGCCAGAAAACGCATTTTAAAGTTGTGATCCCAAATTTCGGTCCAAATCACGAAATAACGCTTAGAAAGGCCAGAAAACGCATTTTAAAGTTGTGATCCCAAATTTCGGTCCAAATCACGAAATAACGCTTAGAATGGCCAGAAAACGCATTTTAAAGTTGTGATCCCAAATTTCGGTCCAAATCACGAAATAACGCTTAGAAAGGCCAGAAAACGCATTTTAAAGTTGTGATCCCAAATTTCGGTCCAAATCACGAAATAACGCTTAGAAAGGCCAGAAAACGCATTTTAAAGTTGTGATCCCAAATTGAGGTCCAAATCACGTTATAACGCTTAGAAAGGCCAGAAAACGCATTTTAAAGTTGGGATCCCAAATTTCGGTCCAAATCACGAAATAACGCTTAGAATGGCCAGAAAACGCATTTTAAAGTTGTGATCCCAAATTTCGGTCCAAATCACGAAATAACGCATAGAAAGGCCAGAAAACGCATTTTAAAGTTGGGATCCCAAATTTCGGTCCAAATCACGAAATAACGCTTACAAAGGCCAGAAAACGCATTTTAAAGTTGTGATCCCAAATTGAGGTCCAAATCACGAAATAACGCTTAGAAAGGCCAGAAAACGCATTTTAAAGTTGTGATCCCAAATTTCGGTCCAAATCACGAAATAACGCTTACAAAGGCCAGAAAACGCATTTTAAAGTTGTGATCCCAAATTGAGGTCCAAATCACGAAATAACGCTTAGAAAGGCCAGAAAACGCATTTTAAAGTTGGGATCCCAAATTTCGGTCCAAATCACGAAATAACGCTTAGAATGGCCAGAAAACGCATTTTAAAGTTGTGATCCCAAATTTCGGTCCAAATCACGAAATAACGCTTAGAATGGCCAGAAAACGCATTTTAAAGTTGTGATCCCAAATTGAGGTCCAAATCACGATATAACGCTTAGAAAGGCCAGAAAACGCATTTTAAAGTTGGGATCCCAAATTTCGGTACAAATCACGAAATAACGCTTACAAAGGCCAGAAAACGCATTTTAAAGTTGTGATCCCAAATTGAGGTCCAAATCACGAAATAACGCTTAGAAAGGCCAGAAAACGCATTTTAAAGTTGGGATCCCAAATTGAGGTCCAAATCACGAAATAACGCTTAGAAAGGCCAGAAAACGCATTTTAAAGTTGTGATCCCAAATTGAGGTCCAAATCACGTTATAACGCTTAGAAAGGCCAGAAAACGCATTTTAAAGTTGTGATCCCAAATTGAGGTCCAAATCACGATATAACGCTTAGAAAGGCCAGAAAACGCATTTTAAAGTTGGGATCCCAAATTTCGGTCCAAATCACGAAATAACGCTTAGAATGGCCAGAAAACGCATTTTAAAGTTGTGATCCCAAATTTCGGTCCAAATCACGAAATAACGCTTACAAAGGCCAGAAAACGCATTTTAAAGTTGTGATCCCAAATTTCGGTCCAAATCACGAAATAACGCTTAGAAAGGCCAGAAAACGCATTTTAAAGTTGTGATCCCAAATTGAGGTCCAAATCACGAAATAACGCTTAGAAAGGCCAGAAAACGCATTTTAAAGTTGTGATCCCAAATTGAGGTCCAAATCACGTTATAACGCTTAGAAAGGCCAGAAAACGCATTTTAAAGTTGGGATCCCAAATTTCGGTCCAAATCACGAAATAACGCTTACAAAGGCCAGAAAACGCATTTTAAAGTTGTGATCCCAAATTGAGGTCCAAATCACGAAATAACGCTTAAAAGGCCAGAAAACGCATTTTAAAGTTGGGATCCCAAATTGAGGTCCAAATCACGAAATAACGCTTACAAAGGCCAGAAAACGCATTTTAAAGTTGTGATCCCAAATTGAGGTCCAAATCACGAAATAACGCTTAGAAAGGCCAGAAAACGCATTTTAAAGTTGTGATCCCAAATTGAGGTCCAAATCACGTTATAACGCTTAGAAAGGCCAGAAAACGCATTTTAAAGTTGGGATCCCAAATTTCGGTCCAAATCACGAAATAACGCTTAGAATGGCCAGAAAACGCATTTTAAAGTTGTGATCCCAAATTGAGGTCCAAATCACGAAATAACGCTTAGAAAGGCCAGAAAACGCATTTTAAAGTTGGGATCCCAAATTTCGGTCCAAATCACGAAATAACGCTTACAAAGGCCAGAAAACGCATTTTAAAGTTGTGATCCCAAATTGAGGTCCAAATCACGAAATAACGCTTAGAAAGGCCAGAAAACGCATTTTAAAGTTGGGATCCCAAATTGAGGTCCAAATCACGAAATAACGCTTACAAAGGCCAGAAAACGCATTTTAAAGTTGTGATCCCAAATTGAGGTCCAAATCACGAAATAACGCTTAGAAAGGCCAGAAAACGCATTTTAAAGTTGTGATCCCAAATTTCGGTCCAAATCACGAAATAACGCTTAGAATGGCCAGAAAACGCATTTTAAAGTTGTGATCCCAAATTTCGGTCCAAATCACGAAATAACGCTTAGAATGGCCAGAAAACGCATTTTAAAGTTGTGATCCCAAATTTCGGTCCAAATCACGATATAACGCTTAGAAAGGCCAGAAAACGCATTTTAAAGTTGGGATCCCAAATTTCGGTCCAAATCACGAAATAACGCTTACAAAGGCCAGAAAACGCATTTTAAAGTTGTGATCCCAAATTGAGGTCCAAATCACGAAATAACGCTTAGAAAGGCCAGAAAACGCATTTTAAAGTTGGGATCCCAAATTTCGGTCCAAATCACGAAATAACGCTTAGAATGGCCAGAAAACGCATTTTAAAGTTGTGATCCCAAATTTCGGTCCAAATCACGAAATAACGCTTAGAATGGCCAGAAAACGCATTTTAAAGTTGTGATCCCAAATTTCGGTCCAAATCACGAAATAACGCTTAGAAAGGCCAGAAAACGCATTTTAAAGTTGTGATCCCAAATTGAGGTCCAAATCACGATATAACGCTTAGAAAGGCCAGAAAACGCATTTTAAAGTTGGGATCCCAAATTTCGGTCCAAATCACGAAATAACGCTTACAAAGGCCAGAAAACGCATTTTAAAGTTGTGATCCCAAATTGAGGTCCAAATCACGAAATTACGCTTAGAAAGGCCAGAAAACGCATTTTAAAGTTGGGATCCCAAATTGAGGTCCAAATCACGAAATAACGCTTACAAAGGCCAGAAAACGCATTTTAAAGTTGTGATCCCAAATTGAGGTCCAAATCACGAAATAACGCTTAGAAAGGCCAGAAAACGCATTTTAAAGTTGGGATCCCAAATTTCGGTCCAAATCACGAAATAACGCTTAGAATGGCCAGAAAACACATTTTAAAGTTGTGATCCCAAATTTCGGTCCAAATCACGAAATAACGCTTAGAATGGCCAGAAAACGCATTTTAAAGTTGTGATCCCAAATTGAGGTCCAAATCACGATATAACGCTTAGAAAGGCCAGAAAACGCATTTTAAAGTTGGGATACCAAATTGAGGTCCAAATCACGAAATAACGCTTAGAAAGGCCAGAAAACGCATTTTAAAGTTGGGATCCCAAATTTCGGTCCAAATCACGAAATAACGCTTAGAATGGCCAGAAAACGCATTTTAAAGTTGTGATCCCAAATTGAGGTCCAAATCACGATATAACGCTTAGAAAGGCCAGAAAACGCATTTTAAAGTTGTGATCCCAAATTGAGGTCCAAATCACGAAATAACGCTTAGAAAGGCCAGAAAACGCATTTTAAAGTTGGGATCCCAAATTTCGGTCCAAATCACGAAATAACGCTTAGAAAGGCCAGAAAACGCATTTTAAAGTTGGGATCCCAAATTTCGGTCCAAATCACGAAATAACGCTTAGAAAGGCCAGAAAACGCATTTTAAAGTTGGGATCCCAAATTTCGGTCCAAATCACGAAATAACGCTTAGAAAGGCCAGAAAACGCATTTTAAAGTTGGGATCCCAAATTCAGGTCCAAATCACGAAATAACGCTTAGAAAGGCCAGAAAACGCATTTTAAAGTTGGGATCCCAAATCACGAAATAACGCTTAGAAAGGCCAGAAAACGCATTTTAAAGTTGGGATCCCAAATTTCGGTCCAAATCACGAAATAACGCTTAGAAAGGCCAGAAAACGCATTTTAAAGTTGTGATCCCAAATTGAGGTCCAAATCACGTTATAACGCTTAGAAAGGCCAGAAAACGCATTTTAAAGTTGGGATCCCAAATTTCGGTCCAAATCACGAAATAACGCTTAGAAAGGCCAGAAAACGCATTTTAAAGTTGTGATCCCAAATTGAGGTCCAAATCACGAAATAACGCTTAGAAAGGCCAGAAAACGCATTTTAAAGTTGTGATCCCAAATTGAGGTCCAAATCACGTTATAACGCTTAGAAAGGCCAGAAAACGCATTTTAAAGTTGTGATCCCAAATTTCGGTCCAAATCACGAAATAACGCTTAGAAAGGCCAGAAAACGCATTTTAAAGTTGTGATCCCAAATTGAGGTCCAAATCACGAAATAACGCTTAGAAAGGCCAGAAAACGCATTTTAAAGTTGGGATCCCAAATTTCGGTCCAAATCACGAAATAACGCTTAGAAAGGCCAGAAAACGCATTTTAAAGTTGTGATCCCAAATTTCGGTCCAAATCACGAAATAACGCTTAGAATGGCCAGAAAACGCATTTTAAAGTTGTGATCCCAAATTTCGGTCCAAATCACGAAATAACGCATAGAAAGGCCAGAAAACGCATTTTAAAGTTGGGATCCCAAATTTCGGTCCAAATCACGAAATAACGCTTACAAAGGCCAGAAAACGCATTTTAAAGTTGTGATCCCAAATTGAGGTCCAAATCACGAAATAACGCTTAGAAAGGCCAGAAAACGCATTTTAAAGTTGGGATACCAAATTTCGGTCCAAATCACGAAATAACGCTTAGAAAGGCCAGAAAACGCATTTTAAAGTTGGGATCCCAAATTTCGGTCCAAATCACGAAATAACGCTTAGAAAGGCCAGAAAACGCATTTTAAAGTTGGGATCCCAAATTGAGGTCCAAATCACGAAATAACGCTTAGAAAGGCCAGAAAACGCATTTTAAAGTTGTGATCCCAAATTTCGGTCCAAATCACGAAATAACGCTTAGAAAGGCCAGAAAACGCATTTTAAAGTTGGGATCCCAAATTTCGGTCCAAATCACGAAATAACGCTTAGAAAGGCCAGAAAACGCATTTTAAAGTTGTGATCCCAAATTTCGGTCCAAATCACGAAATAACGCTTAGAAAGGCCAGAAAACGCATTTTAAAGTTGTGATCCCAAATTGAGGTCCAAATCACGTTATAACGCTTAGAAAGGCCAGAAAACGCATTTTAAAGTTGTGATCCCAAATTTCGGTCCAAATCACGAAATAACGCTTACAAAGGCCAGAAAACGCATTTTAAAGTTGTGATCCCAAATTTCGGTCCAAATCACGAAATAACGCTTACAAAGGCCAGAAAACGCATTTTAAAGTTGTGATCCCAAATTTCGGTCCAAATCACGAAATAACGCTTAGAAAGGCCAGAAAACGCATTTTAAAGTTGTGATCCCAAATTTCGGTCCAAATCACGAAATAACGCTTAGAAAGGCCAGAAAACGCATTTTAAAGTTGTGATCCCAAATTTCGGTCCAAATCACGAAATAACGCTTAGAAAGGCCAGAAAACGCATTTTAAAGTTGTGATCCCAAATTGAGGTCCAAATCACGAAATAACGCTTAGAAAGGCCAGAAAACGCATTTTAAAGTTGGGATCCCAAATTTCGGTCCAAATCACGAAATAACGCTTAGAAAGGCCAGAAAACGCATTTTAAAGTTGTGATCCCAAATTTCGGTCCAAATCACGAAATAACGCTTAGAATGGCCAGAAAACGCATTTTAAAGTTGTGATCCCAAATTGAGGTCCAAATCACGATATAACGCTTAGAAAGGCCAGAAAACGCATTTTAAAGTTGGGATCCCAAATTTCGGTCCAAATCACGAAATAACGCTTAGAATGGCCAGAAAACGCATTTTAAAGTTGTGATCCCAAATTGAGGTCCAAATCACGAAATAACGCTTACAAAGGCCAGAAAACGCATTTTAAAGTTGTGATCCCAAATTGAGGTCCAAATCACGAAATAACGCTTAGAAAGGCCAGAAAACGCATTTTAAAGTTGGGATCCCAAATTTCGGTCCAAATCACGAAATAACGCTTAGAATGGCCAGAAAACGCATTTTAAAGTTGTGATCCCAAATTTCGGTCCAAATCACGAAATAACGCTTAGAATGGCCAGAAAACGCATTTTAAAGTTGTGATCCCAAATTGAGGTCCAAATCACGATATAACGCTTAGAAAGGCCAGAAAACGCATTTTAAAGTTGTGATCCCAAATTTCGGTCCAAATCACGAAATAACGCTTAGAAAGGCCAGAAAACGCATTTTAAAGTTGTGATCCCAAATTTCGGTCCAAATCACGAAATAACGCTTAGAAAGGCCAGAAAACGCATTTTAAAGTTGTGATCCCAAATTTCGGTCCAAATCACGAAATAACGCTTAGAAAGGCCAGAAAACGCATTTTAAAGTTGTGATCCCAAATTGAGGTCCAAATCACGAAATAACGCTTAGAAAGGCCAGAAAACGCATTTTAAAGTTGGGATCCCAAATTTCGGTCCAAATCACGAAATAACGCTTAGAAAGGCCAGAAAACGCATTTTAAAGTTGTGATCCCAAATTTCGGTCCAAATCACGAAATAACGCTTAGAATGGCCAGAAAACGCATTTTAAAGTTGTGATCCCAAATTGA
>NW_026598938.1:0-20000 GCF_029784155.1 Uranotaenia lowii
TCCTTTATAAAAATGCTTGATTGTGCTCAGCAAATTTAAGTCGAATAAATAAATTTTAGTGATTATTAAACAATAGGGCTCTGAAAGTTTATTATTGAACTGAACACCTAATTTAATGTATTAATGTAATATAAATGTAATGATGAATTGGTACTAATAAAGATGGTAAAAAAAAACTTTTTTCTTCTGATTATGTTTTCGATCGGTTTTGTAATTTCTAGATCTTATAGTTCAGCTTTTATATTCAACAGTTTTTCAGTCTTGGATTTTGTATTTATCAGTCCAATTTCCAATGGGTTTCGGGTCATTCTCGAGTGTATTTCGTACGAATGTTCAGAATTGTAAGCCAACATTTTTTAAGAATTCGAATATGAGCTTCAATGCTACCATATCCTGCTGAAACAAAATATCACGAACTGGTTTCCGTCTTACCCTGGGGTTTCAAAATTCAATGAAGAAAGTCTTTCTTAGTCTAATAAAATATTAACCATCAAGAATGTAAACTTTAACCTAGATTCTTTGATAACATTTGCTTATGAATAAGTTAAATCAAATATATATTATTATTATTATTATTATTATTATTATTATTATTATTATTTATTACAAATCAACGGAACACATATTGGTCCAAATGATGACTTAAAATTAATATAAAAAGAGTACTAAGTCAAATTACAGGGTTCTCAATACACTTAAAACTTTAGTGCGGAAAACATCTCTCGAAACGTCGAAATCGAAGTGCTCAGAAAAACGGTTGAATGTTTTCATTACACCGATGATAGCGCTATTAGCTCCATAATTGTTCGAACGAATGGGAACATACAATCGAAGATCTTGATTTCTAAGTCCACGGGGTCGCACACTTAGAGGAATGGCTTCTAGGAGCTTGGGGCAGTCAATTCGCGATGTCAAGAGATCGGCGACGAAGGAAGCTCTTGTTGCGTTTCTGCGGGCTTGAAGAGTGTCAATGTCTATGAGACGGCATCGATGTTCATAGCTTTATAGCATTATTTCCAAATAGTTTTCAACTTTGCTCAACATTTTATATGCAACTTCATGATAAAAAATGTCTTTATAACCTTTTGTAGGAAAAATATCAGGCCTTCGTGGGCAAACATTAACTGTGGAAATAGTTCGTAAAATAAGCAAAGTTAAGAGACAGACCACAAAACTGATTTTGATTTAGTGATGAACCTTATTTGATTAATGATGCTGAAGGTTTTTTATGATTCCTTTTTTAATTTTTTTTTCTTCAAAAATTTGTAATAACTGAAAATTTGTTTTCTTATGCTCTCACGATCAGCAAATTATTAAAGTGCATTATTTTACATGCGGCCCGTTGGAAAAAAATTGGCATCCATATTGGCCCCTTGGTTCAAAAGGTTGCTCACACCTGATATAGGGTTTCAAGTAGTGTTTGGTTTTTTCAAGATAATGTTTAATTTGTAAACTTGGAATAAAAATAAACAAAAAATGGATTGAAGTCACTCGTAATTTCCTAAATTTGACGCTTATTCAAACAGGTAATCCGAGCTTTTTGCAGGCGACAGGGATTTTTACGATTCTTTTCTTTTGCAAATATTTTGTGTGTCACAATCGTCTTTCCTAACATATTTTTCGAAAATGAAGTTCCGAAACAGATAAAACTCATTGAATTTTAACGAAAAAAAAACAGAGAAAATCGCGACGCCGGGAAAAAAAATTTAAGCATGTTTGTCTGCGGCCTTCTGACTATTACTGAACATAAGGCTATGATCATTTAGTATCCGGGCACTTTATTTCGGTGATAGCTACGTTAATAGAGCTCGGATATGCAAAACTTTAGTAGTGTTGTGTTGATTATGAAAACGACTATCTTGCCTAATTTTGATAGATTTTAAAGTTAACGTGCGTTTGAGATATTTACGATGCAATAAGACATGGTAAAAATAATTTTGCACAAATTTGCTCCTTTTACGCATTTTGCGCCTCGAAAATTATTCATTGTTGACTTAAAAACTCATGAACTGTTGATTTTTTCTGATTTTTTTTTCGAACCAAATTGTTAAGAAGTACAAGGAGCCATTCTAGGATCCACACGAAGTTCAAACCAAGCATCAGAGTGGTACCTTTGATCTTTAATATGGTAAAAATTCTATGCTTATTGGGGATAACTGAATGCAGACTCCTTAAAAAGTACTAAAAATCCATTTCCGGCAGGCAAAAAGTGTTGCCTTACTAGTAGACACCTAGTAAATAACTGATAATGATCAGTTTCAGAGATCACAATCTGTGCATCCGGTTTTTACACAATATGACAGATGTGTTTTGATGGACAAAAAAATTTATGTTAAAACCGGATTTAAGAGATCAAATTCTTCGAGATGCCTACTCATGAAAAGGTTCCAACCAGATTCAAATTGCTTTTACCAGGTGAGTTTGTGTAAAATATCATGATTTTGCAACGGTTTTGCTTCTATGGTAAAAAAAATAAATCAATACATGACTGAAAAAATGGTGCAAAGATAAAAAAGAAATTTAATGAAAAAGTTATCGTATTGCATGAAATCACTAATAAAACTTTTTTTTATATATTATTACATTAAATGTCATATCAACGCCTTCATTTCCTCCATAGGAAGTTTTTCGATCAAATGAATAGTTTTTAAAATACACACGTTTGTAACTGCCCGGATTCTAAATGATCATAGCCTTAGTTTTATCGAAAATGATACAATATTTCCATATTAGTTTAGCTTAGCTTGATTGACTACTCACATCCACCTTTAATCATTGAACCCGAAATGCTTTATTCATAGTTTTAACTAATAGATCATAATTGATCAATTCCGTTCGATCCCTAGTGTATTTTATTCAAGTTTTATTATATCATTATGACAGTTGTATCAAATCCAATGCATTTAGAATTCCATGATCGCAGGCTTGGCTCAGTAGAACGTGTTCCACATCGCCAATGGTTGCTACTCCGTGATTAACCGAGGCCACCAATTTTGTTCAAAGGTCAAATGAATGGTGTCTGGGACTGACAGCACATTCACAATGCCCAAAACTGATGCTCTCTCTTTAATCATCAATAACGGCGCCGGCCACGTCCTAGTAGTCAATAGATAGTTTGGAAAAAAGAGGGGGGATAAAAGAACAATGTTGTGCTTTAGGACCGAGGTCACCTCTGCATCCTAGAAAGCAATTTTAGTTAGGAGGGTTGGGTTAAAGGATATGATCGGGAGACACTTTTGACTAGTGTGATTTTTTAAACCTCCTACTGTCCTATTCCAAAATTGTTATTCGTTACAATGTAAGTGAATTGAAAGATATTGAAAAAAGGAAGACTAAATCAACCTTACTGTCCTAATATATAATAACAAACTTGTATCCCTTCATCAAGTATATACTCATAAATAAATTTGCTAATCAACTTTGAAAAAAAGATTGACTTTCAACATGACATAAATAGATTTTGTGGTTAATTAACAAAGCTCAAGATAATTAATAAATGATAATAAAGAGAAAAAAAACTAATTTCAATTCTTCAATGTTTCATCAATGTATGCCCCAGGTTTAGTAGAGAGTTGGTTGTAAATAGAAGTTTACGCTTTGTTTTTGTTACTTTAAATAACTTTTTTGCGGTATAACGATATGACAACAAAAGCTGTATTAAAATGTAAACATATACATAAACAATCAAGAAAAAAATTCTTTTCACTACTATTTTGTGTGGTGGAAACATACAATTCAATTTAAATATAAGAAAAAAAATCTTGAAAAAGGGGGAAAAATTATCCACTAAAAGTTAAAGATGGTCGGTCATAAAAAATACTTAAATTGAAGTACTTTGAACGTTGCATTAGTCATAGTAGTCACACACTATTTTCCTATTAGAGATATTGATTACCATCATGTCACCATCTACCGCTCAGTTAAGCGGTTTTTCAACTTCAAACATGTGTAATAAAAAAACGACGGCAGATTTTTATTCGCTTTCTTTTCCAATACATCTCAAAACTGCTCTACTTTAAATAAAAAATTTAGTGGAATGCGAAAAATGTACGCTTTTAAAAATAATTAACTAAACGTTGAGGTGATCAACTGGCCCTATTACCGGCCACTCGACTTTTTCGGGTATCGATAATGTTTTCTTAAGGAAAAACTATCTAACAACACGGAAACTGTTCTTTTTAATATGGTCCATGTAACGAGCTGTCAAAACCATATTTTGGATCTTGAGAGAATACATTTTGTGAAATCTTTCCCGCAAATTTTGTACAAATTTTAACAAAGTGCGTTGACTGACAAAATGATGATTCCCGGCAAGCCTCAAGTAATCGGTTTCTTTCAGCGATAAAACATCATTTTCTAACGTAATCAAACTAAATGCTTTTTACAATTTACACTGCGAAATTGTGAGTGACCGGTAATTAGGAACCCACACTTTTATTTATACACCAATTACCGCCCATCACTAAACGCTTCAAAAAACAACAAGTATTGAAAAAATCGAAAATTTTCCGATGCAAATCTATTCTACAAAAATCAAACTATCGTTTCAAGTCGATTGTAGGACAAATAGCTACTATTTAGTAAACAAAACCACTTTTTCCCTAGGAGCACAGTAATGCTTAGTTCGCTAACAGGCGTCGAATTCAATAATTTGACCGGAAACGAAAAACCAAATATTTTATTTCTGGCTATAGTTAGCATAATTAAGTGATGATTTTTCAGTGAAATGGTCGAACAATGATGCCGACACAGAACACAGAATGATACAACATTTCCATGTTTCATAAAAAGTTAAATTTTTGGCTAACTACTACATGCTAGAAAGCTAATTTTAGAATAATATTTTTCAAATTAAAAAACTATGCAACCCAAAAGAAATTTTGCTAAAATCTATCTAGTTTATCACAATTTGAATTGATTTCAGACAGAGCTTAAGTGTTGCCTAATATTTAAAATATAAAGTTTCCCGTTACCTTAATAAACTTGGAAATTCATATACATGAACTTTATTTTTAAGATCTTTGAGATGATTTTCCTGCAACTTTTTCCTGTATTTAGCATGTCCTTGCATTTTCAAGTTCATGTTCACTTTAGTAAATTGCAGCTTATCGATTGAGATTGCTCACTAGCCTCATCATGTATTGCCCTTTGCTCACATATTGTTCTCGTTGAAGCTCCCACGAAGTGCCTTCGGTTGTCATCGTCGTCTTTCACCTTTTTTCACCTTTCTCTTGTCTCTCGGATAGTAATCAAAAGCCCTACCCGGCCTCGACTGAGGTTCAATCATACAAAACATCAAAGCGACGACATCGCCGTATCATGAAAAAGTGCAAAAAAAGTGCAAGCACTTGGATAGGTACTTGCTGCACCGACTCGTTTAGTGAATTGAGTCGTCTGTCTTTCGATGAGTGTCTCGGCAGCATCCATTTAGCCGCCCAGAGTGTATGAAGCAAGTGCAATTTGACTGTATGCGTGTATGTGTGGGTGACCTTGAGCGAACCTGCCACGTTCAACTTACCTTGACCCAATGGCAGTGACAAAGAGAGGAGGTACACTGCACTGCATGTGCTGAAAAACACTTCAATCAAAGGGGTGTATCAATCAGCAGCAAAGTGTGAGGTGGTCCATTCGCGATAATAACGAGCCGAAAGTGGCTGTTTGAGATTAATTTGCAGGGGCCCCGGAACGGAAAGTATCACTTAGAGGCGTCATTTGAATATTTCAAAAACACCTATCAAAGTCTGAGTTAGGTTCCAACGGATTTTCCGGGTGCGGAAATAATTATTACCTATCGACTAGCATACTTCCTTAATTGAAAGGAGAATCGAATAATTTTCATCATAGATGAAAAGGAGTGAGTAGATCGATGTTAAGGTCTCTAAAAAGAAAATTCATTACGGAAAAAACGTGTTTAAATCTCCTTAAATGCCAAACTGAAATAATGTTTTATCTTATAATCACGATATTTTCAAACCGGTCAATCACTATCATTCTGTACTGCACTTTTTAATTTGCAAGGACCTACAGTCACCGGCACAAACAAAATCCACCCGTTGATTTAATCTTAAGATATCGATATTATCGTTTCTCAAAAACCTAAAAATTATCATGAGTAAATTGGAAAGCTGATATTTTCAAAATAATTTAAAACTTCCATTACTGTTTAAAAATGGAAAAATAGCCGGTTTGGGTCTAAAAGACACAGATTACTTTTTTGACTGTATCTATTGTGATCGATTTTCATAAATTATACCATTTTAAAATTGTCTACATGTTCACTAGATTGCTGCAAACTTTGTATGCAAATTTAAAATTCTTAAATTTTCTCACCTCCCTTAAATCTTTTTGGTTGTTTTTGCTGCCAAAAATAGCAATAAAAATTTTGGAAGCGATCCATCCAGTCCTGAATTAGCGCAACAAGTTTTAATTTGGTATGGACATTTTTGTAGGAAAACAAAATCGAAAAATCGTCAGATATGTACTAAAAGTTCAAAAAAATATAACTTTGGATGAAAAATATTCCTTGATTCTTGCAGTACAATTCATGTGAACTAAGCACAAACCTAACTTGTACCGCAGAAAAGATATTTCATGTTACACAAAATTATGTTTTGAAAATATTTTTTTTAAATTTTAGCTAAGCAATTTATTGATTTGAGGTGTGTATTCAAAAAGAACGCACAACTTGTTTTGTTAATAACTCCGGCATGCATGAATGAAAATTGGTGAAGTTTTCAGTAAAACAACTAGCAAGTCATGTGTGTATGTGCAATTTTTTTTGACGTTTTGTCAAGTGAATTTTGAGATATATTATAATAGAGAAGGTGATAGAATAAATTTTTTGAGCAGAATCGTGAAAAATTCTGGAAGGTCCCAGTGGGAGTCACAAAAACAGCTGGAAATCAACTATTCGACCAAAGTTCACATGGTAAATAGTTTGAGAAGTCCAAGAGGATCTAAGAGTGAGGTAATTCACTCTAAATTTCACTTTCATGAAGGTACAGAATATTTGAGGTTTTATCAAGCGCAAATATAAAAATTTTGATTGGGAGAGTGCCAAAAAAAATTAAACTTTTTAAATTATTCATTAAACTCACTAATAAACATGCCTGGCTTCATTTCTCAAAAGTGAAAAGCTGCCCACCGTAAAAATAAACAAAATACTGTGGTCAAATCGTGCGTAAGACATTGGAAACGCTAGCGAGAAGAAATTTTTAAAATTACTGCTGTTTAGCGGGCACCTGGCAGGCTTCCAGCCAGAAAATTTCGTTGAAATGTCTCGCCTTAATGTTCCATAGATAAACAAGGAGATTTGATGTCTAGCACTTCAGGTGGCTGAAAATCTGTGGAAGCTGCAAATCAGTCAGTGTAACATAACTATTGACACAATGAATGACTTAATATACAAAAAAGTTGCCTCCAAATGCGACCTTTTTCGCTGAATGACCCTCTCATAGGACCTACATTTTTTTTACTATGTTTTGGATGGGTTTGAAATAGTGCAATTATTCGAAAACAGAGGTGGAGTGACCAAAAGTCAAATATGTTGTTTCTGTGCCGACAGAGGACAATCTGCTAAAAGTGTCACAACTTTGATCAAATTTAATGTTTCGAATAGTTTTGACAGACAAATTTCTATAAACAGAAAAAGTTATTATAAAAAAAACTTGATTTGGAAAATGAGTGGTTCATAGTATACATTATAGATGACGCACGTGGCGCTCAAAAATTAAAGTCTTTGAACATATTCATTGAACGTTATCTCCAAAACCGCTTGACAACAGGTCTAAAAAATTTGCACATGTAAACATTTTATTACTTGGTAGCTTCACTGAAAATTTTATCCATTTCCAACCATGCACTTAAAAGTTATTAACAAATCAAAGTGTTGCATTTTTTTTCGAATACACTCCTTATATATATAACCTTTGCAAGACCATTTCATGAAATTATTAAAAACTCTAGCAAGTAAAAATTTTTTTTGAATTCTTTGGATTCAGATTTTTTGATCACTTTTTTATTAAATGCTTAGCTGCTTTTCATAATTGCAAAAATTAAGCTTAAGAATAGTCCAAACAAAAAATGAAAGTCCAAGTTTATTTAAAGCTTATTTGGATTTTCTGGATGAACCAATGTGCAAAAATTTCCATACAAATTTCCATACAAAATTGAACCACGTTACTACGTTAACTCAGGAATTCACTAAAACATCTCAAATTTTACACTGATGCTTGGTGACCCACTAGGCATCGAAAAAACATATGGGAGCAAAAAATCATTTTTTGCAGTGGTATTATGTTCACTACCTAAGTAACAATTTTAGCTTTGTTATGGTCAGCAAAATTTCATTAGGACTATAGCATTAATCTTCATAAAAAGCTATAGCGCTTTCCTGGACTCTTATAAAGCCAAAATCAGCCCTATTTTAAAAACGTCATCATGACCAATAATTGTTGGTCACCAAAGCTTTCAAAAGGCTATTTTTAAACTTGTTAGCAATTTTATGTTTTTTTTTTCGGTTCTGTGAGTTTTCAAGTTTTTTTTTTAATTTTTTCCCGCCACCATAATGGTTTACGAATGATGATTGAAATATTGAGATATGATCTGGTAAAATTAAAAGCAAAAAAAAAAACAATGTTTTAACCATATTATGAGCATCTTTTCTACTGCCAGTCAAAATTTAAGGTAAAATATATATGAAATAGTATCTTTAAATAAATGCGTCTCGTCAAATGCGATGGTCAATCATGATGGAATTGATGAAAAATAGGCCTGAAAAAATATTTACAAATACGTGCATCGTGAATTCATCGACATGGCATCATTTTGTGCCCTTCGATTTTGCAACCAACATGGCGTGAGTCAATTCAATGCTTAAAAGCTTTTTTTTATAGTCAGATAAATTTGATAATTTACAATGGTTTTATCAGAACCATATAAAATGCTTAAATTTGACTTTTCTCTCGCAAGCCAACCAATCACACGCTGAGTAGGAGTTCCTCATTTCTGAATTATTGATCATTAGTATACTGAATGAGGATAGACTTTTTGAATGAAAAGGGATCGGTTGTGATTGACCCGTGGAATAAACTATGAGTTAAAGTCGAATGTCGTTGTCTGACGCCAAATCCAAGATGGCGGCTTCCGCTGAACTTTAAAATGTTGAAAATGACTTAAAATCGCCTGAAACCCCCACAATATTGGTATTGTGTGAAAGTTCTAAGCGAGTAGATGTCAAATTCTGCTATCTGACGCCTGACTTTGAAATGCTGTTAATCACTGGGAATCAAATGAAACCTCCACAATTTGAGTATTGAGAGGAATAGCTTAACTAGTAGAAGTCGAATTTCGCTATCCGACAACATCATGAAATCCAAGATGGCGGCTTTCAAATGCTGTTTATCACTGAAAATCACATGAAAGCCCAAAAAAAATGGGTATTTGGTGAAAGGGCTAAACAAGAAGAAGTTGAATTTCGCTATCGGAAGCTATCTTAAAATCCAAGATAACGGCTTCCACTGAACATTGAAATGCTGTTTATCAATGAAAATTTCATAAAAACCACACGATATGGGTCAAGGCTGAAAAGGATCAACGAGTTGAGGACAAATTTCGCTAACGGACGTCATCTTGAAATCCAAAATGGCGGCTTCCACTGAACATTGAAATGATTATAATAACTGAAAATCACTTGAAATTCCCACAATATGGTCATTGGGTAAAATGGCTTGATCAGTGTAAGTCGATTTTCTCTATATGACGCTATCTTGAAATCCAAGATGGCGACTTTCGGTGAATCTTAAAATGCTATAAATAAAAAATCGCATGCAACTCCCACAATGGGTATTGACTAAAGGGCTAAACCAGAAGAAGTCAAATTTCGCTATCAGGTAAAATGCTATTAATCACTCAAAATCGCTTGAAACTTCCACAATTTGGGTATTGAGTGAAAAACTAAACTAAAATTGAGTGAGGCTAAACGAACAGAAGTCGATGTAGGATTAAACTAGAAGAAGTCAGGTTTAATTATCTGACGCCAGTATCAATCCAATATGGCGACTTTTTACTTGACAAATTTCGGCCTGCAGTCTATTTTAGAGCGCAAACGACACTTTTTGGTCCCTGAAGAAGACCAAAAACGGATTGAATCATTGGATTCATAAAACAAAAATCGTTCGCTCTTAAAAAGACTGCAAGCCGGAATTTATTTAGAAAAAAACACAACAATTAGTCGTTTCCCAAATATAAAAGGATGGCGACTTTCGCTATTCTTTTCAAAGCTGTAAATAACTGAAAATCTCATGATACATTTCGTTGTGATTAACTTGCACCTTGGATATGAAGAAGCTCAGAAATAAGTAGATAATTGAAAAGTTTCTAAAATTTTTGCGCTATTCAGCAAAATACTGTATTCATATATAAAATGACATAAATCACGAGAGATTCCTTAATGAGCTCATAAGTCAATTTTTTTTATTACTTCCTGATATACAAAATACGAAAATCAGCTTTTATCAACTATGTGAGTTGCTAGGTCCCATTGAGCAGATGTCCGTGAGTTCGAGTCCTAGAGTAAGCATCGAACATAATTTTACCGGATAAGTTTTTCAGTAATTTTCCGCCAAATTTTCTCGCACGGGAAATAGTAGATTCGCAGATTGAATATCGAAAAGAATATTGAAAAAAGTTTAAATAGGAAAATGGGTTCAAAAAGTTGAAATTTCTTCTCTAATTTTAAAATAAATCAAAATACCTAAAATTCAGTTCAATGAGAATCAAATTGGAGGAAAAGGGGCATCCCTATCGCCCCTATCATTCTTTCAAAATGACGGTCTATTTACTAGATATTAAAATTCTTTTTATTGGTCGATTTTTTTAAATTTTAAAATCATTGCCAACAACCGCCCACCTCAGTCAAAATCAATATATGATCATTGACAGATTTTTTTTTATCCATTGGGAAGGGAATTTCAGAAAAAAAAAATTAAAACCGAATAATAAAAATTGAAAATTAAATACATGAGACATGTCTCATGAATATCTCATGTCGCATGTCTTCTATCTCATGTTCTATCTCATGTCTCATGTCTCATGTCTCATGTCTCATGTCTCATGTCTCATGTCTCATGTCTCATGTCTCATGTCTCATGTCTCATGTCTTATGTCTCATGTCTCATGTCTCATGTCTCATGTCTCATGTCTCATGTCTCATGTCTCATGTCTCATGTCTCATGTCTCATGTCTCATGTCTCATGTCTCATGTCTCATGTCTCATGTCTCATGTCTCATGTCTCATGTCTCATGTCTCATGTCTCATGTCTCATGTCTCATGTCTCATGTCTCATGTCTCATGTCTCATGTCTCATGTCTCATGTCTCATGTCTCATGTCTCATGTCTCATGTCTCATGTCTCATGTCTCATGTCTCACGTCTCATGTCTCATGTCTCATGTCTCATGTCTCATGTCTCATGTCTCATGTCTCATGTCTCATGTCTCATGTCTCATGTCTCATGTCTCATGTCTCATGTCTCATGTCTCATGTCTCATGTCTCATGTCTCATGTCTCATGTCTCATGTCTCATGTCTCATGTCTCATGTCTCATGTCTCATGTCTCATGTCTCATGTCTCATGTCTCATGTCTCATGTCTCATGTCTCATGTCTCATGTCTCATGTCTCATGTCTCATGTCTCATGTCTCATGTCTCATGTCTCATGTCTCATGTCTCATGTCTCATGTCTCATGTCTCATGTCTCATGTCTCATGTCTCATGTCTCATGTCTCATGTCTCATGTCTCATGTCTCATGTCTCATGTCTCATGTCTCATGTCTCATGTCTCATGTCTCATGTCTCATGTCTCATGTCTCATGTCGCATGTCTTATGCCTCATGTCTCATGTCTCATGTCACATGTCTCATGTTTCATGTTTCATGTCTCACGTTCTCAGAGCTAAGATTTCCCAAACTTAAAAAATTTCTTAGTGTTTGACATGAATAGATCTATGAGGTTAAAAGTTTTTGCTTTTTCGTTATATATCTGACTTTTTCAAGTGCACTTCCAACCGCATGATCGGGTTCGTTGTTTTCGGTTGAAGTCTCTTGATTGAAAATCTTTACATATAGGGGAGAGTGGGGATACTTGATCCCCTTTTCTTATTTTCACCATATCTTTTTGGAAAAATTTAGCAACTCGCCGTCTTTGACATTTTCTGACAGCTTGTAACTTCAAGTTTCTATGCTACAAAAATTAGAACGATACTTGAACCCGTTGAAGAACTAGAAGCATTTTCGTGGGAGTAAAAAAATTGCGATTTTTCTAAAGTTAGGGGAGACTTGATCCCCTATTGAAGGAGACTTGAACTTTTATTCAGGAAGCCCTAATCCTTGTATAAAAATCAAACAAAACCCCAAGATACAATGTTAATTGACTATTTCGGTAATGTTTGTTCTCATTTCACAATTTATAGCAGACATAAGAAGAAAATTCTATAACTTTGTCTCAACGCTAACAACATTGCATACTTAAAGGCGCTATTTTTTATAATTTAGAAAAAATTAATTATTTTTGCTCTTTTCTTCAGACAATTGTTTGATAAATATCAGTTTTTGGATAAATATTAGTAATTTCGTAATCAGCAATCATAACGATCAATTCAGAAGAAGAACATGCCGTTTGGAAGGGGGATCAATTGTACCCAATTCTAGGGGATCAATTGTACCCATAATCAACATTTTAGAAAACATTTTCTGAAAAAAGTTGAGAGTTTTCCATTGCTTTGAAAATATGGCATTATGAAATTCATTTTACACTCGAACGATTGATACATTGGAACAAATATTTTTTTCATAATTTTCCCATGTAAGGAACATTTTAAAGTGATGAAAAAAGATCTTCAAGTTACATTTTGTGAAATTTTTCAAACAAAGTTCAATTACTCAAACAATTATTTTGTTAAAAAATTTTAAACTGCAAGCATTGTTATTTTGCTCACTTTGGCACATTTTTCTAGAACATTTGATCTTTGTAAGACATTCCAGTTTCGAGATATAGCTAAGGAATCAAGTATCCCCAGGGATCATGTATTCCCTACAGTTTAATTTTTACTCTTTCAAAATTTGATTTTTTAAATAATTCATAAATTTTTCCAATAAAAGCTTTGAACTTTGTTTATTCTCCTTCGGGATTTTTAAAGAAATCGGGGAAGATGGGGGTGACAAACGAAGAATCTGATATTTGTCCCGGCCTTATGATAGTTAATGATATGAAAAGATCGTTGCTAGTTTTTCCTTCAAACGATTTTTGAAAAATCTTTCGATTTCAAATATTAAAAAATATAGCACAAAATTAGACAAAGAACACAGGGTTCATGGAGAATCACAACTTATTACTCACTAAACGATCATGGAAAATCCTAAAGGGGCTCACAACATAAGCAAAACTTTAACTGCTTGCTTCAACATATTTCATGGTATGCCATTGAGTTTCTACTTAGAATAACTCTCAAACACCTAGAAGGGATTTCTAGCTTCCAGCGCGCACACGTCCGCCGATTTCCATCTCAACCGTCCATACATGAAACTTTGAAAAACACGTGTAGAGAGAGCTCCAATTGGAACACTCGTCGAGCTGCCTAGTCCTATGGCAGCGTCGCGACGCTATCTTTAAGCCTTAGCCCAGAGCATGCATTGCGACGACTCACCGACGACGACCAGTTTTCGCAATTCCATCCATTAAAAATTGCGCTGCCAAACGCGGCAAGAATTGGTCGATCGCAAACTCCTTCCACCCCAAGTCTCAGTCAGTTCATTGTGAGGTTCTGGCGCGATCGGTTCGGTTCTAAGTGGTTTGTTCTCGAGCGGTTTTAAACGAGAAGCTTAGCGACGGGTCGTCGCTTGAGTTTTCTTGAAGAATCTGTTCCACTACTCTAGGATTCCTTCGCTTTGAAGGGTTTGTTGTTTTCCTTCGCCTCTGCTGCTGCTGCTGGCTCAGGTGCTTGGATCCTGTTGAATCGTGGCCTAGAATCAAGTGGTGTGTTGTGAAGTTTTCGAGCCCAAAAGCGGATATTTGAGAGTGCGCGGTGCGTAAATCAAGCCGGTAATGTTCCGCACCGACCGGCATCTAGTTTATCGTTTGCATAATTAAGAAGAAGTTTCCGTGACTAAGGTGGAGGGAAAAAATCACGTTTTCTTGGGGCAAAACTCGGCGTGCGGCAGCAAAAGGCACAGGCGGCAGGTCGTCGTGTATACAAACAAATAGCCGCACTGGAAGTTCAAGTATTGCTGCCGATCGCTGAGGAATTTGTTGAAATCTTTGGAGAACGGTACCTAACTACTTGCCGAGATCGGTTGCCGCATCAGGAAATTACATTGAGACTCACTAAACAAGCGGTTGAACTTCAACTCCAGGGCGTAAGTGCTTACCTGGTGATGTTGTTGTTCCTACACACTTCCAACATCGCTTTAAAACAACGCGTATCTGCCCCAAAACTCGGGCAACGCGATACGCATACGCCTCGCCACCTTACTCGTCGTTGACACACAACTTTGTCAACCTCTCAAGGCAGCAGTGACTCAAAGTCGTGAAGTGCACGCGGCCTATCATTCTACGGAAACACTAGAATCGAGATCAATTTCCTCCCCGTTTGAACCGGGTCCCTGTTTAAATTGGATTGCGGAAAAGCGGTGATCGTGGAATATAGATGACGGGACAGAAATATTTGCGAGAACAGTAAATACCGATCTCATATAAACTAGCAAATAGCATTCTACAATAACTGATCTCCCGCGAGAGGAGGGCTGGTCTATGTACTTCTCAGTTCTAAGCCGGTCCCGTAGAAAAATCGAACTTGTAGAACAGATTTGTGTTTCTTTTTTCATCTTCTATTACTGCTGCTTCGAGTAATGCTGATCTAGATACATAGCAAATTAGCGGAAGGATGATTGATGGGAAATCACGCGTTTTGAACAGTAAATCGATTAAACGCATTTGTTTTGTTGATGCTTACTTAGTTGAATAAATAAATTGATTTTTGAGTTCGTTGTATGATAGATGAACTTTTTTTTCTATTGAAATTTCAAGATGAACACTGATCACGATATTATAAAATTAATGCTTAACGAGTAGAGTGAAACATCGACGCCACAGCATAGATCAATCTGAAAACCATTTAACAATTCATTTAAGCCTTATTGTATTTTTGTAGTTAAAAAAAAATCGGTAAACTTTGAATGTATCATTTGAATTTGAGCATCAATTCAACTTCACTGGAACTTTGATAACTTGTGTTTTATTTTCAGGAAATAAGTTGTCTCTGGAACCCCTAATGATTTTAAACAATTTTTCATGTTATTCTCTCTATATTTTTCATGGATGAATCAAGATTCCAAATCAAAACAACTTATTCGTGCGAAAAAATTTTTATTTTGGAATTTCTTCTCGCTAAATTTATAATTCGGAAACCTTCAATAGAGTTATAGTATGTGTTGGAGTAACTGAAATATTAATAAAATATGATTAATATACATTACTCTCCTATTTTTATTTATTTTCCGTTATTTTTTTTTTTAGGTTGAATAATTCGATAGAAAATTAATTTTAAAAAATCGTTTTCGATTTTGATACACTCTTCGCAATTAGTTTCACTACTGTAAGTTTAGTTTGCGTATTTTTTGCACCCAGGAAAATATATTCAACAAAAAAAAAGCTTTTAATCACTTTAAGTAAAGTAATCAATACTTGAATACTGATCTGTAACTGTTTATTTAGAACAAGTTTTTTCGAATATATTTTTCCAAACATCGAAGAACGGAAAAACAATGAGCGTAGCGAAATACTGTCTTCAAGTCATATTTTGATCACTCTAAAGACTTTGAAAGACACTTCGGCATTACACTGAAGAGTTCAACTCAACGTCAAGCGCATTTGGAATCATACGATTTTAACAAAAGTAACTGTTGTAAAAGTGAAAGTAAATTTGAAATTGGATAAAGGCAGATCTTCTATTCTTTTCTGGTTTCAGATTTTGGCAAGTACTTATGTAAGTACGCTCATTATATTATCTAAAAAAGGTCAAATTATGAATGAATTGCCAGAATTTATTCATCACGTATTTAGGCCGGAGAAATCCGGGCAGTTTTATAAAACAAATCCTGACAAAATCAGGGAACTTGATTTCACAATTCGGTCAATGTCCGGGAAAATTTTGTCAAAACCCTGAAATTTCTGAACACAAATAAAAAATAATTGAAATTTTTTTTTAACAAAACTCATCGAAAGATTTCAAATTGTGTTTTCGGCTTCCGGAAAACTTTTCATTATTACCTATTTTAATAAATTTTTCACAAAAAATTGTATTGTTAATTTTGCCAAATAAAATGATTTAATCCGGGCTAAATCCGGGCATTTTAAAATGAAATCCGGACATTTTAAAATGAAATCCGGGCAACCGGGCCGGTCCGAACTTTTCTCAAATTTTGTATTAAATATCCGGGCAAACACGGATAAACCGGGCAGTTTGGAAACCTTATGTATTACTCATATTCAATCAAAACATTGGGACTATCAACTTTGTTTCTCTCTACCGTTTTCTCGAAAAAGACAAAAACAGTGGGAGAGGATGAGGACACTTTATCCTTTTTTCTAATTTTCATCATATTATTATTATTATTTTTTTTGAATTAGCAACTCTTTTTTGAATTTTGCATTTTCGAACAGCGTGTTATTTCAAGTTTATATGCTCCAAAAGTTAGAACGATACATGAACCCGTAGATGAACGAAGCGTTTTCGTGACACGAAAAAAGTGATATTTTTTAAGTTAAAAAAGGCTTGACCATTTATTCAAGATGCTCCGACGCTAAGCAGAAATCAAGCAAAATTAAAAAATAAATGATCGGTTGACTATTATTGGCCATATTAGTTTTCATTTCACGGTTTGTAAGTGTCAGACAAATGCATTCCAAAAATATGTCTATTGCCCTAATTTCATTGCATACTTTAAGGCGCATTTTTCCAATTTTAGATAAATACAGTGTTTTGAACAAATATTAGTAATTTCGTGATAACCAATGAACATAATTAATTCAGAACAAATATATATCTTTTTGGACTCTAGGGATCAATTGAACCCATAACCATGGGTGGCAAAACTCCTCAGATCGACTTGTCCAGTGAAAGAGAGTGCAATTTTTTTCGTCAGCTCCCTCAATCTCTGCGGGGAGAAATAAATCGCACTGAAATCAAGAGTAAGATTGCCAACACATAAGAGTGAGCGAGAGCATTCACATCCGCTGATGAAGAGAATTCCCTTCTCCGGAAAAATCTGTAGCGCATTGTGTTGAGGAGAAATCTCAGAGCTAACTCAGTTTATTCTTGGTACGTTCACGAGAAAAGATGCTGCTCTCCGAATCAAAGGTCTCAGAGGTGTCCTGATTTTCTAGAAGCCGTCCTGATATTTATTGCAATTGATTTTGTAATAAAAACAGTTTAACAGGTGTTATTTTTTCTACGTTGTGTGCTGGGAGTCCAAATAATTTTTTTCTTCATTTACTCTGAGGTGTATGAATGAAACACAGAGCGCTCTTTGTTAAGAATTCTCTTTCTCCCACTCAGATGCGAATGCTCTCACACTTGCCGTCCGATCCACTTACAGCTCGTGTAAACTCGGGTAACGCGTGGAGCACGATCAGCGGAAGAGGATTACACTCGGAAGCCGAACTGAAAACAGTGTTGTTTTCTCCCGACTCTTTGTTGTTTGAGAAGAGCCGACCAACCCTGCCCATAACATACATTTTGAAAAACTTGTTCGTAAAAAGAATTGAAATGTTGCTATTGCTTTGAAAATATGGCATTATGAATTTGATTTTTAAATCTAACGATTGACATTTTTTAATAAATACTTTGATTATAAATTTATCATGTGGCATTCATATTAAAGTTTTGAAAGGGTCTACAAATCTCATTTTGTTAAATATTTCAAACAAAAACTCAAAAAAAAAATAAATATATTTAAAATTTGTTGAGATAACAGCATTATTGTGTTGTTCTATTTTGAAGATTTTTATGTTTTTTTTCTAGAATTTTTGATATTTTTAAAACTTTGCGGTTTTGAGATAAAGCGAAGGAATCAAGTATCTTCATTCTCCCCTAGTTTTTTCACAAGTTTGTAAAAAACTGATCAACCTATTAAAAATAACTATTACACAGAAAACACAATAAATATTGATTCAAAATGACAAATTAATTTCTTTATTGAAAAAATTAAATAATGTCAAGAGTCACATACCAAAAATGGTGATGTTTTCTTTGTAAATTGATAATTTTCTTTGAACAAATTAAGTAAATAATTAAATTTTCTGTATAATCATTCTTATTCTAATTTTAATTTTGGAAAATTTTTAGGCAATTTTAATTTAAGATTTGTGCTGCTTGAAAAATTTAAAAAATAAGTAATAAAATGTTTTGAAAATCCCAGGTTAAATCAAATTGCAATATTTTATTTTCTATTCGTTGCTGATATGGCGAAAGCATCAAAGTGTAGAAGAAACGCTTCAAGTAATTTGAGATTCTTTTAAAGGAATAAACGAAATTGAAACATTTGCCCAATTCACGAACAAGTAGTTTAAAAATCATTTCAGAATTATTATCGATTATTTTTAATTTTTGATATTACATCTGAATTTCTGAGACTGAGGGGCAATAGAGGGCAATTGCCCCGAGCCTCCCAGCTCAAAGAGCCCCTCGATTAGAGAAAATTCAAAGTTTTGCTCTGAACAGTTATTAAAACTGGAAAATTGTATTAAAAATTCAAATTTTATGAAATCTTAAATAAGGACGGGCGCATCTTCAAAATATAATTTAATTCAGGATTCGTAACTCAGCGCATGTAATACACATTTTATTGGAAAATATTCCTCTAAGGCTCGAAATTTTCCTCAGATGCCGTCATAACTTGCTAAAGAAACATACACATTTTTTCATAAGCTCTTAAATATTTAGTGGCAAAAATGTATGGAATAACAATATTATTTACCTTAGTTAGTACGCTATACAATTGACAAAAAGTTTTGTTTTATTATTAATCAATAATCCGAATACTTAATTTTTTTTTAAATTCATGTACGGAGCTTGTTCCATTAGATTTTTAAAATCTGATCACAAATATCGAATCTGGTCTACAAATTTTCAATTTTCAAGTTCATATCAACATTCGATATCTGTGTTTTGAAGTATGGATCTGCTTGTTTTCTCAGACAGAATCAATGATTTGATTTAATGTTACGATGCCCATTGTTTTTTTTTTAGTTTGAGCCGTTTTTAATGAAGAAATGACAATAAATGCTCTCTATTAAAATTATGAATTCGTTTTCTAAAGTGAGTTTTGATTGGAGATTTGAAATTACAGACTGATTTGGTATTCTGTTATGGATGACTGAACCTAGCTGTGGGACTGGTGGTTTATTTGAAGCTCATTATTGTTGAATTCTGTTTTATTTTAAATTCTATTTTGTCCTTCAACTAAATTTATTTGAATTTTGAAATTGGAATTATGTTCTAAAAACCTTCATTGTTCCTTTAATTTTGTCGACTATTCAAATTCTTCAGTAAAAATTTGTAATTTGAATCATTTCTTCGAACGTGATTGAGATTCTGCTCTTCAGAACTGAATTTTGCTTAATAAAACTGTAATCAATAAACTGTTTTTTTTTAAATTCTGAACCTTTTTAAGAATTTTTTTCAAATTCACTTTCGAATTTTTAACTAAGGTTTTTTTGATCAAATTTTAAATTTGAATTGCTGAAGCCACTTGCGATTTTAAATTTTTATTCTGCACAATATTTGGAGTTGAACTCTGAACTGCATGTTTTGGTTCACAAGTATATTTCCGAAGGAGAATTATAATTCAAATTTTGACTTCGACTTTTTCAACTGAAACTTTATTGCGAGCATCAATGTTTATTCAGAATTGTTCTTTCGAGTTTGAACAAACGATCTGCAGTTTTT
>NW_026598939.1:0-19961 GCF_029784155.1 Uranotaenia lowii
TAAGGCATTAATAGAAAAACGATAGCACAAATAGGTGTTGATTTTCCAACGACAACTAAATAAGGCAGTATTAAGGTTTGGGGGGGGGCCCCCCCATCGGCCCCCCCCCCCCAAATTTTCGGGCTCGGCCGATGGGGGGGTTCGGATTTCGGGGTTTTTCTTCCCGTCTCTCGTCGACGGCATCCACCAGCAAAGAAACTCCAGGTAAGTCGCCGACACTTGCTGCACAATAGCTGTTTCACCCGCTGGGGGGAGAATTTGTTTGCACTTTCGGTGTTGTACGGAGTACCACTGCGCGATTCGACTGCGCTTATGTTGCACCACCTTTAGACCCGATTTCGTATGAACTTGTACAAAGTCGCTTGATTGGACTTAAATTAATTTATTGCGAAGAAGTGAAAATCCGTGCGATTCGTTCAACTTTACTTTCTATTCTCGAATCCGGCTACGAAGGACCTTATTTAGTTGGTGTTGATTTTCCAACGACAACTAAATAAGGCAGTATTAAGGTTTCATTCACTTTCATAGATCAGAAAAATGAGATCAACATGACAGCCTGATTAAGTATTTAAATTTCTGCGACGAAAAATTAAAAATCCAGCCGAGAACAAAACACGAATTCAGACATGACCAGCATGATGCGCGTATTATTTTGTTTTGATTTATCTGTCATAGCAAAACAAGGCTTCATCTTCATTACGGTTTTATTGATTCTTTAAATTTTATTTTCATTTCGTCGTATGCCGAATATAAACTCAGAATAAAAATTGATCTCATTCATAAGAATTAATCGAATCGAAGCAGTACTCGAATAGAATTTAATGACACAATTGTACCTAATTTTTCTATCATGCCTTGAAAGTAATAGGTAGTATCATTATGCCCGAATAGAAGTGGTACAATGCCAAAATTTGGGTATCAATTTCCATATGTAAATACCTTAGTTATGACATATGTACTGCTGCTAATCGCAAGACTGTCCCATATGTATTTTCATCATTTTTCAGTTGATTTCAGTTAATGCAGTTAGCTCTTCAATGTAGACTAAAAGCTTTCATTATTTTGGGCCCAAAATATATGAAAAAGTTTTAAGTTATGCTGTGACATATGTCTGTTTTCACAGAATGCTATAAAATTGTTTTTTTAATTTACGTTAATTTTGCAAATATCCATAAAATGTGTACGACAAAACAAGCATTCATTGAAATTACGAAAGTAAGACTAGATAAAATTAAGTTTTTTATACAGTAAAATCGTAAAATTTTTAGAGTAAATTTTTAAAAATTTTAAAAGCTAAGTTTAGCCTAATGCATGAATTCCACCAAACAGATTTTTTTTTAAATTTCGTATGAGGCTCATTGAACTGATCGTTGTAAGACATAAAATAGTCAGCATTTTAAGTTTTTCTCATGCTGTTATTTGATGCTTGGGCTTTCATATAATCTATGGACAAAAATACACGTACCTGGTAGCACACGCGTAAGTCATATTAAAGGTATTTTTCTAATTACATATTTGCAGCAAAGATGCTTTGCTGATTCTGATTCATCATTAGTTTTATTTGTATTCATTTTAATATTGTCTTTCTTAAAAAGATGATTGACCGAAAAACTTTCGAGAAGATGAAGGTACAGGTTGTTAAATTCATGGACATTTTATTTATTTTATTATAGACCTTCTCAATTCTTATAATAAACTATCGTTATCTTTATCTAGATACGTCATAAGCATAATTTCAAACTTATTTTCATCAGTAAACAACCAGTTAAGTGAACAATATAGCGCAGATAGAGGGAGTCAAATAATCAATTGACAAAATAAACGCCAAATATGGGACTGCTTTGAAAGTATGGATACGAAATATACAATCCTGTCCCATCATTATTTTCTCCTCTGTATAAGCAAGTTCCGAGGCAAAAAAAAAACAATGTTCGAAACTCTACAACAATTATCTTCATAACTGTGCAGAAAGAAATAGAAAAGGTGAAGTTTCAACTGAGAAATCCATGAAAGTTTATTAAAATCTTTTTTAAGATAAGTTAACCACCGTTAATTGATTTTTGTAAATTTATTTTCGGCATATCGGTGAAAATGTATATTCTTGGAGAAAGAATATCGGAATTGAAAATTGATAAAGATGGATAGAAAAGCTATTAGAAAATTTACAGATGTTGAAAAGAGCGAAAGAGCATTTTTGCGAGGAAAACTTGTTAACGTACACCATACTTTGCCCCGCAACATGTCTTTATTTAGAAGAAGAAGGACCGGGATAGAGGTGGCACTTCCTTAACGTATAAAATGAAATTTGGTTGATCCGAAGCTTACTTTTGGTGAACACATTTACTCAAGACGGTTCAAGAATATACATTTTCACCGAGATGCCAAAAATAAATTTATCGAAAAAAAGAAAAAAAAACATATATAATAAAAATCTTTAGAGCCATTTTTCTCGATTCCTAGTTTTTACACATAGGACAGTCTTCCCAGCAGCAGCAGTGAAGGTTTTACTGTAACCATAATGACACCTCTTTTAGCCACCATTTGATAACGTGTTTGGAAAGTACTAGGGTGGTCGGATTTACCGGTTTTTTTCAAATCCGGTATTTCGGTATTTGTAATTTATAAAACCGATAAAACCGGTAAAACCGGTATTTTTTTCAAAGAATATCGAATTCATGAAAAGGTTTCGTCTATTTGCAGTAGTAATGACATAAAATGCTCAGAATTTATTACGCAATAGATTTTGCATCGTTTTCAATTGATAAATATGGTATGGTGCCTTTAAATTATCCCTTTGTCATACATTTATCATCACCCTCATGATAATCATTATATTTGTCATCGTCATTTAATTATTATAATTTCGCATTGAGTTTGCAGAAATTATAGAAGTTTCATATAATTTTCGACGAGTTTTTATCCTAAACTCTGCAGAACAGTATTCATATTGCAGAACAGATTTTACAGATTAAGTAAAAGTTTTTATAGTCTTTCATGGAAATGATATGAGATTTGATATACAAAACGATGATTCGTTGAAAAAATGACCTAATTATTTTCTAAAAAAAACTCAAAACACTGTCACAAAGTTTTGGTTGACTCACAAAATTACAGATTATTGTTGTCTATAATACAGATGCTTTCCCCGCACCTAGGTCATGATCGCATTGAATTTGCCTTTCCAAAATTAAAACGAACAAATAGAAAAAAAATCTTTAAAAAAATCAGTCAAAATTCAGCAATATACATATATAGTTGTTTGGATCTGATCCATATGCTCTTTTTTGCTATAATACTGTTGAAAATTTATAAATAAAAACTTTGTTACTGCTTTGTCTGGAAAAAGAAAATGCTTCACCAGCGTTAAAATTAAAAACAACAGAGTTTCATCAATTATCTTGAAAATATTGAAAGAGAAACTTCATACAAAAATTACATCATGTGTTTAAATGTTGACTCTGTTGAAACATTTTCGGTTTTAAAACAAAGTAGGAAGTTTCTAATCAGTACTCAACATTTTTGGTTTTAAATTTTTGAAAGCCCGCGCACCGATTAGAACGATTTTGATAAACTTGGCCTTTTTAAAGATTAGACATTTTTGCATCTTTTGACTTTTCAGTTTTTCAATGAAAACTACAGTGATTATTGTGAAGCAATCATCAATTTCTTGTAGCTGTATCTTTTTTTTCAGTCATTGTACATTTGTACAAAAGCGTTAGTTCGATAGCTGAACGGAAAGGTATAAAATTTCATGAAAAAATTCCATCTGAGAGAGAGATGACAACTTGTCTATGCTCTTTTAAACGCCACTCTAGCTTTAATTTAAAAAGTTACATCGGCAAGTTTTAGCACTAATCAAATTTCAAATAAACTTTGTAGTAAGGTTTAGTGAGCTTAGAGTTCGCATCTGATTGAACAAAATGTGAGTATTTGTACTCATACATATTTGTTAAAAAAAAACTATTTAGCTGTGTCAATTTTATTACAGTGCCAAAGAGGGATGAATCATCCTTCGGGATGAAAATCCCGAAGAAAAGATAAAAAATACACTGCCAAAAATGATGAAAAATTTACCGGAAATACCGGTTTTTTACCGTCCCAAAATCCGGTATTTCTGGTATTGGAAAATGGACGGTTTTACCGGTTTTACCGGTTTCGGTAAAACCGGTTAGACCACCCTAGAAAGTACAGAGAAGCTACTTTTCGGAGTCGAATGATTCCGAAATTGTCATGGCATGACAATGGCGAGTATGTTTTTTTTCCCTAAAATACCCCTGCGTTGTAAAAATTTAGTTTTTGTACTGTTATCAAGCAGAGAAAAATATATATGAAAAAATATGCACGATATCGTGTGCCCGCCATTAGGTGCTAGAAATGGTATTCATGGTACTGATTTATTCGCCGCCAATCGTGGCCTAGAGGATAGCATTCAAGTCTTCTAAGTCAGAAGTCATGAGATCAAATCTTGGTCACGGCACACATATATGTGTACAATAGTACTCTCTCTGAGATCTGGTGGTTTTTAGCATTTGTAAGATGCTAGCCTTAAATATACTTAAACGGTATACGCCTTAGAATTAAGTAAATTAGATCTCTTCATAGAAACATGAAGTTTCACTGAGATCCTAATGCTATGATCATGTGGAATCCGGCAGTTACAAACGTGTGTATTTTAAAAACTATTCATTTGATCGAAAAACTTTCTATGGAGGAAATAAAGGTGCTTATATGATATTTAATGTAAAAATATGATAAAAAATAATTTTCCGTTGTTCTCAAGATATATTCTTACTTCATTATAAAATAGCTTTTTTATCTTTGCACACTTTTTTCAGTCATGTATTGATCTGTTTTTTTTTTTTACCACAGAAGCAAAACCTTTGCAAAATCACGATATTTTACTCAAATTCACCTGGAAAAACCAATTGAAATCTGGTTGGAACCTTTTCATGAGTAGGTATCTCGAAGAATTTGACCTCTTCAATTCGGTTTTATCATAAATTTCTTTGTCCATCAGAACACATTTGTCGCAATGCCTAAAAACCGGTTGCACAGATTGCGCTTTTAGTTATTTGCTGGGTATCTACTAGACAGGCAACAGTTTTGCCTGTCGGAAACGGATTTACTGCATAGTTAAGGGGTCTGCATTCAGTTATCCCCATAGACTTTTTTGCCATAGCTTAGATGAAGGGTGTAACTACGATGCTTGATTATAACTTCGTGAGCATCCTAGAGTAGCTCCTTATACTTCTTAACCATTTGGACCAAAAAAAAATTCAGAAAAAATCAACAGTCCATGATTTTTCAAATCGACAATGAATAATTTCCAAGGCGATTGTGCAAAATTATTTTTATCATGTCTTTTTGTATCGTAAATATCTCAAACACACGTAAATTCGAAAATCTGAAAAAAAAATATTCAAGAAAGTTCTTTTTATAACCCACACAACGCCGCCAAATTTTTGCAAATCTGAGCTCTAGTATCGTAGCAATCACCGAAACAAAGTGCCCGGATACTAAATGATCATAGCTTTATATGTGTGTGTTCGTTTAAAAAAAATGGTCCCTTCGACATTCTGTCCTATATCATCAGCAAAAATTGCACATGGTTCTCAATGATGTGTGCAGAGCTTTGTCTGAAAAGGCGTGACTTATCGATAGTATAATTTTGCGATATGTGAACAACTGAGCGTAAAAACAGCAGCAAATATTTTTGGTTGAACACGGATGAGAAAAATACGGTTCGAAAGGTCTTCAGGTCACTAAAGATAAATAATATGAGGCCATAAAAATGTTCCATGGGAGCAAAATGGTGAAATATAGTGTTTTGATGCAGTACTCGCAGTCTCTTTTCAGAAGCCTCTTGAACGACATACTTCGAAAAAATATGTAAAATAACATCACATATTATGTTAATAATAAGCTGCATCATATATGACGGAATTCTCACTGTGAGTTTAATATAACATGCCAGAAATATCTTTTTGACGTGTATTATAAAAGGGATGAACATTTTAAAATCACTGAATTTAGCACGAAATGTTCCTTTCGGATTTTTTTTTTGTTAACTTTTTAGTGATCTAAATCAATTGAGATTTCCCCAACTTTAAATAAAAACCTTTTTTTGTAATAAATAGTATTTATTTTATTTAGTAACACACAATTTTTTTATCTAACATTGATTAATTTTTTAACGTCAATTTCACACTCTTCCACACACTACTATCATATATGACGGAATTTTCAGTGCTAGTTGAATATTACAAGCAAGTAAAATTTTTCAACGTAAAAAATTAAAATGATGTTAATTATAAAACCACTGAGTATAGGAAGAAAAACATTCCAAATGAAATTTGTTTTGTTTACTTTTTTGTTCAAATGATTCAATAATAGATTTTCTTATCGCAAAATAAAAATAAAATAAAACTATAATAGTTATCATTTATGTTATTTAGCAAGATTTTTTTTCGATCTCACATATTTTTTATGAGGAGTCTCACCTTCATCCTCGAAGTCCTGATCCAAAATTGAGTAACCGCATCTCTGCTTCTCGAAGATCTCCAGGAACCAACCAAATCGAATAGCGTACTCGCGGGAAATCTGCTTCAATAAAATACTCTGGTGCACGACTTGACTTAACATTTTGTTGATATTTGTGTTTGTCTGTTTTCGACAGTCTATATTTTTTCATGACATTATCGCGTTCAGTGTATTGTAATATTGATTGAATTCAAATTCAAAGTCTTTATAACATTCCCTGTCGTGTGTGTTTTATTTTTGGGTTTTTAAGATGTTATGTGTCCAAGAAAAGTTGTAATATCACATCTCATATGATGTAATGAAAAAGCAGCATCATATATGATGGAATTTTCAGAGCGAGTTAAATATTACACATCTCTAAACTTCAACAGACGTGTAAAATTTGAAAGACATGTAAAATATTTGAGACGTGGAATATTGAATTCGCACTGAAAAATTCTGTCATATGTGATGCTTCTTTTTATTAACGTCATATTGTGATGTAAATTTACATGAAATTATCACGTGCCGTGTCGAGTAGTATTTGAGTCATTAGCATTCGGTGGTGTAAAGGATTCAGAATTTTTAAAACTGTAAATTTGCGCATTCTGCGTTATGTAAAATTAAAGGTTTTGAATATCAGTTTTGTTAAGGATTCAGATTTTTAAGCTTTGTAGTGCAACTTCTTCAACCAGAATCTTTCTTATCCCACAAGAAATCTGTCATGACTATTCGAAGTTTCTCTTTTCTCTCTCTCTCTCTCTCTCTCTCTCTCTCTCTCTCTCTCTCTCTCTCTCTCTCTCTCTCTCTCTCTCTCTCTCTCTCTCTCTCTCTCTCCCTCTCTCTCTCTCTCTCTCTCTCTCTCTCTCTTTCTCTCTCTCTCTCTCTCTCTCTCCAACCAAATGGCAATTGTTCTTTATCCAAATTCTTGAAACAATAACGAAAATCATCCGTACTGTGTTCTTAGAAAATTACGTTAGAATTCGCTTCTTCCAAAGAGGAGTGATTTATAAGTACATCTAGTATAGGGGAGAATGAGGATACTTGATCCCTGGGGATTTTTGATTCCTAAGCTATATCTCGAAACTGTTATGTCTTACAAAGATCAAACGTTCTAGAAAAATGCGCCAAAATGAGCAAAATAACATTCCTTGCAGTTTAAAAAATTTTAACAAAATAATTGTTTGAGTAATTGAACTTTGTTTGAGAATTTCACAACATGTAACTTGAAGATCTTTTTTCATCACTTTAAAATGTTCCTTACATGGGAAAATCATGAAAAAAATATTTGTTCCAATATATCAATCGTTCGAGCGTAAAATGTACTTCATAATGCCATATTTTGAAAGCAATGGAAAACTCTCAACTTTGTTCAGAAAAAGTTTTCTAAAATGTTGATTATGGGTACAATTGATCCCCTAGAGTTGGGTACAATTGATCCCCCCTTCCAAACGGCGTATTCTTCTTCTGAATTGATCGATATGATTGCTGATTACGAAATTACTAATATATATCCAAAAACTAATATTTATCAAACAATTGTCTGAAGAAAAAAAACAAAAATAATTAATTTTCTCTTAATTATATAAAATAGCGCCTTTAAGTATGCAATGATATTTGCGTTGAGACAAAGTTATAGAATTTTCTTCTTATGTCTGCTATAAATTGTGAATTGAGAATAAACATGACCAAAATAGTCAATTAACATTCTATCTTGGGGTTTTGTTTGATTTTTATACAAGGATTAGGGCTTCCTGAATAAAAGATCAAGTCTCCTTAAAAAGGGATCAAGTCTCCCATAACTTCAGAAAAATCGCATTTTTTTTACTCCCACGAAAATGCTTCTAGTTCATCAACGGGTTCAAGTATCGTATTAATTTTTGGAGCATAGAAACTTGAAGTTACAAGCTGTCAGAAAATGTCAAAGTCGGCGAGTTGCTAAATTTTTCCAAAAAGATATGGTGAAAATATGAAAAGGGGATCAAGTATCCCCACTCTCCCCTACATATGCCTGTAACACAAACGATTGCAATTCAATGCTGTTTAAGAGGTGGTTGGAAACGTGTACTCAAACACCTCGAAACCTTGGAAGACATTGAAAAAATATAACTACGAAATTTCCAGTTGAACTATGAATCGAAGCCTTTCGAACGTTTCTTCGTTCACTGGCATAATCCAAGAAACCCACGGAAAAACTTCCCCTTCATGTGTTTGCTTTGATTTATTGGTCTACGTGATAGGGTTGCCTCCTCCCCAGATAATCGAAGTAGACCAACCAGAAAAAAATCGGAAGAAGTTTGGAAACACAACAACAATACGATTTTATTACCCCCAGATGGGCGTCATTTATTGGTTAGATTATCTTGAGGCGCAGAAAGCGTTCGTGGACTCTCCTACGGATGAATGAATCGATTTGCAAACTCTTCATAAGGATCCCTGTACGATGTGTCTCTCTCGGTGAAAGATGATGTTGGGTACTCCCTAGAAAGACTATTGTCCATTGCAGAACACGATCGGAACAACTTTTGCTATTTGGCTCCACCTTCGCAACACAGATCGATCCGCGATTATAGAATCTGGAAAGGGGGGATCACTTCAGTTGAAGTCACCTTGAAGTGAAGCGACGAACCTTTCGAAAATTTGAAGATTTTGTTAGGAGGTTTGAAATTTCTCAATTTTTTTCGAATAAAAATTTAAATTTAACCAAATTATAATCTTTTCTTTAAAAAAAATTATGAATACATAAATTAAATATTTACGGAACTAGAAATTGTCACACCAACAAGCAACAAAACGAAGGATTGGTTCAGCTTCCGAGAAAACACAGAAGAGAAAGAAAAGTGGCTCGAAAACTGGTACCTTCCATATTCCAAGTGAGCCCCCCACAACCTCGGGTTCAAGTTGCATGAACCCCAACTAATTAGAAGTCAATGGGACTTTCGATTTCCTTCCCCATTTATCTATACAACAAGAAATCATCAGCCTCCGACGTCTGGGGCTTCGGTTTGCGTGTCAAGGACCACTTGGCTGTGTTCCGATTTGGTTTCTTAGATTAGTCCCACTCAAAGTAGAGCTGTTTAGAAAATTTAAAAATTAGAAGCTGATTTCAACAAGTGTTGAGTTTGAACTTGGAGTAGAAAATTCAATGCTCAATGTAAGTAAAGGAGCAATTAATTTTAATTCCATAATTAAAGAAACAGTACTAAAAATTCTTATTTTTATTGAATGACAAAGTACATATATGTTGTCTAACAGTGTTCAAACAGTGAAAATAAAGACTTTGACATAAGCTTGCTTACATAATTTTAGGTCAATAAAATTTTCTTGGGATATAAATGAGGCTTAGCATTTCTTCTCATTGTAAATTTAAAAAAAAAAAACAGAAAGATGCTTCAGCATTTAACCAGCTGATGTACCCATATCATCATCAAAAACCTTTCCAAGCAAACTGTTTGAAATCTCAAATCGTGTCAATTAGTTCCAACTCGAGTAAATCTCTTTGCATAACCGAATTCCTTCTCCAGGCACCGCTTCTTTTGATGAAGGGAAAATTTGTTGAGAAGCAGCAGAGAAAAAAAACATTCAAATAACTTCCTTTGGAATAATTCCGTTACCCCTAAATGTACAGACAATTGGCAAACAATGAATCAAAAAAAAAGTGTTCCAAGTGATGAATAAATTAACTTCTCACTCACTCGCTTACATATCTTCTCGCATACGTTCATATTCGAGTGGTCAATGGTCTGATTTTTCCCTTCCCCGGGTTCTTCCACTTTTTTTATCGTTTGTACAATTCCTCATCCGCGCGATCCGATAGCGATAACCCATGTACAGACGGATGGCTGGTGTATTTATAATGAATTATGAGCAAACATGAAAGAACACGTGCAAAACAACAGTTCCATCTTGCAACCTGGATCGGATGGACAGCAGTTTGGTGGAATTGCATGCAATGGAAATGGATAGAAAAAATATTACACTGAAACGGGTATTCAGTGCGATAAAAACTGACAGTGAGCGAAGAAATATGTAGGTCTTTCAGTGATACCTACTAGCGATTTCCGATTCCGGAAAGAGCTTTGATTGATAGATACAAGAAAAGGGATGTATGTATTTGAAGTTGGATTTTTTCTTTGAAAAAATTTCTTTTCGAGGAAACGTATTAAGAACTTGAACCATCACCAATATCTGATTAAGAAGACCCATTTGCCCCGGACGCCCCACTAGTTTTCAAAATTTAAAAAAAGTCGTGAACTTCATTGGCAGACCTCTATTTTTAATGTGAAATCGGGCGCTGAATCCGAAAATGAAACTCAAAAAATATCAGTAGATCCATTTTTGAGCTATGCTCTAAATAAGGAATTTTGTAAAAATTAAAAAAGTTTTTTTACAAAGTTCCTGATCACTCGAAATGCATAACATTAATTTAAAATCTCTTTTTTGCATATTAAAGGTGAAAAAATTTGAATATTGAGTGAATTTTTTACTTGAAGACTGCAAGCCGATTGGACTTTAAACAAAAAAGTTATTGCGGTTCAAAGATTGTATTTAAAGCAAATATTCTCGTATATAAAAGGCAATGCGTAAAAAGTACTCATTGCGTGTTAGACGAACATTTTCGGTCAAAATACACACTTTGAACCGCCGTTTTGTATAAAGTCCAATCGGGTTTCAGTCTTCAAAAGAAAAATTTATCGTAATCTAGGCTTTAAGAAATCTAATCATAAAAAGCAATCGGATTGTGAAGAAAAAAGATTTTAATGAAAAACAAGTATTTTTTGTTCATCCCGAGCAAAATACCTGAAAATCCTATTCACGTTTGAGACTCAAGCAACCCCATCCCCATGATCAGATCGTTCTGAAGTTTGGCATGTGACCTTCTGGTACACTTATAATTAATATTGACTTGTTTTCAGTTGATATTTAAGCACAAAAATAAATCAAATTTTTTAAATGTTACCTTCGAGTCTTAAACTTTCGCTAAAACAACATACGTTTTTTAATGTTTCTCTTTCATAAAGTAACTAATATCAACAAAACTGTTGATCATACGCAAAAATGAAGTTCAGATGATCGATATGAAATTTATTCACCTTTAATACGCAAAAAAAAATATTTAGAAAAATTTCGCTATAATTTGTGAGAGGTTTTTAGAGTTGGTATAAGTGGACAAAATCTTTAATTCTAAGGAATACAATTTTTTAGTAAATGTGTTCCAAATTTTGTTCTGAACTCTGTTTAGGTTTAAAATAACTATTTCAAGCTGAAATTTCGATGTTGAGATGAGAGAAAGTTTTTTAAAGTTTTTGATTCTCATAGAAAATTTAAAAATCGAGCAATAGATGTACAATATCTTTCATTTTTCGTTGCCGTAAAACACTTTACCCAACTTAATGATATCACATTCAAAATTATATCGCTTTTATTATCCTGAACCAACACTGTTGGTGTTAAAATATTTTTCTGAAATCACCAAGTTCTAAATAAATATTTTCAGAATTCAATTTCCAGTCTGGGCTAAAATGCGTCAAAATGAAAATTAAAGATTCACCTTTTAAATCGAAATCCATAAGCTGGAATATTATTGTTTTGCATCACGCGTTTGTAAATTTCCAAAATCATAAACTTTTATGATTTTAGTTAGGTAATTTTACGTAGTATTTTTTACCCCTGAATGTATGCAGCACCTACATTTACATTTTTGAACAGAAAAATGTAAATTTTAATTCGAACAAAACCAAAACTATCTGCAATTGGTGCTTCACAAATCACTTATACATGGGTACATCAAAAATATATTAAAAACTAGTTTTCAAACGTTTTCATTTAATTTTCCACTAAAACCAAGTTTATTGAAACCTACCCCTTTTTTTTCTTGGTAGGGTGAAAATCGTATCTTTTTTGTAAATTTAAAAATAACAGGTGAAAATTATAAATAACGTCACAAGCAGTCATATCTAACGGTATGTTAACATAAGGCACACATGCGAAATTAGGAACACCCACCCTACAAGTACAATTTTTATTTTTCCAAATTTTCATATTTGAAGCATAGCTTTAATAATGTGCTACTGAGATTTTTTTTTAATTTCATTTTCGGATTCAGCGCCCGATATCCCATTAAAAGTGATCTTCAGTTTACTTAGTTTAAAACTGTTATAAACCAGTGGTCCCCAGCTCAGTGGGGGAGCCCTTAAAGAAAAGTTCCTGAATCCTTAATTCTCCCCTACAGTTTCGGCTGGACTACCTCCCGAATTGTAATGGAATATTATCCACAACCAACTTTTTGAAAAATATGAGATTTTACAATCTCACGCAACAAAAACTATCAAAATCGGTCATGATTAGGCGAAATGCCATGCATTTAAAATTGAGTGTTCCGTTCGTGGTGGTCGAACATTTTGACACCGCATTTACAGTGGTGAATATCAGCCTTATAAATATCAGCCCATTTTTGAAGCCTAGTAACTTTTATATGTTAACTTTAATTGAAATGCAGTCTACAGATAAAAAATATGTGTCATGATTTAGGCTTTAAGAAAATCCGTATTCAAAGTAAAATCGGCCAGAGAAGACCAGACCTATTGATATAAATCCAAGCAATTTTCATTTGGACAACACGTACTATCACAAGTAGATTCAATTAATTTTGACTAGTTCGACTTTTTCTTCGTAAACGTCAGAGTTCGGCATCGCTAACGGCAAAATTAGCGCCGCTAATCAAATCGCTAACTCATTCAAAGTTAGCGATCGCTAATTCCATACGCTGAATGTGATGAAAAAGTTATCGCTTTAAGCTTAAAGCGCTAATCGCTAATCGTTAACTGTTGACCAACATTAAGGCCGAAACAAATATCAAATTCATCTTTCATCACGCCCTTTCCCCTTGGATTTTTTTTAAATCCCCAAGGAGGAATAAATAAAGTTTCAAGTATTTATTTTAAAATTCGATACATTGATCAAATTTTTATATAATTACACTAGCTGACCCGGTGTGCATTGCTACACCTTGCAAAAATAAATTTGTAAAAATTTATTCAAATTTAGATATTTGTAAGCATTTTTTTTAAATCAAACCTCATCATGGTTTAGAACCAACAACTTTGAGATGAGAGCTGCAGCTGGAGTTCAGAATTGCAATTCAAATATGGTATATATTATTTACTGAAGCTTGATCTGTAAACTTGTTTTTCAAGGTCTGAAATTTGTACTCAGTTTTTAAAGCTTCATAATGACTCAAATAATGTCAATATTTATGGATTTTCCACCATTTTCCCCAAAATGGGAAGTTACGAACTTCTATAAAAACATTTGTCACATCTATTTTTGAGTTATGCTTAATATCCGTACGCAAGAAAACCCTCTTTTGAAAAATATGGTCCCTTCTTTTAAAAGCTCTTTATCTTAAACTTACATGGAAGCTCCCCCATCTTTTCCAATTTTGTCCCCCACTGCTTGAAGAAGGTAGGCTGATTTATCCGGCTCGAGTTTACATAAATTTCTAATTGAAAGAAAATGATTCGCATATTGGAATTTATTGCACATTGTACTTAATGGAAATATAATTTTGAAAACCGATCAATAGCGTGAATCGGGACAGTTTTTTGAGTATATTCCTGATTTTCTGTATTATGAGCACTTCCTGCCCCTGATTAGCTTTAGATGATGTATTTTTCAAGTTAAAAAAATAAGCTATCGAAATTTAAAAAAAAAAACGATGAAAAGGATTTTTTATAAACATTATCAAACAGCTTTTTTCACCAACCTCGCCCTTCGAAGCAGTTTAAATATCTATCCTTTTGCGTCAAAATTATGTTTAAAAAAATGTATCGCCATATGCCAAACTCGTGGACATGAGACATTATAGCTTGAAGTTTTCCCAAAAAACACTTATCATGGTATGAAAATAATCGATTTCATACAGTGCAATTTTTTTCTTTTTAGTTAATTTATTAAAGCAAAAAATATCAGTTGCATCACTAAATAAATTCTCCGCGGTTTTTTTATTTTCTCTTTGAAAGTCAAATATTCAAAAAAGTTGGCAAAAACAAATTTCTAAGTTAACGTTGTCCCGTATATTGGGGCAAGTGTAGATGCAAAGCTTATTTTCAGATGCGTCAGAGTAATGGCTTTAAAATGGATTTAATACGTTTATCTGTTTGTTTGTTTAATCAAGTTTCATTTATATATCTGCAGTATTCTAGCAGTATAAATTTATGTTTGTTATTCCACTTTTAACGAATGCTGTTCAAAGAAAATGACTTTCATTTACAAAGACATTTAAGAATTTTTAATATCCGCTTCAGTTTCAACTTTCGGAATACCCCTTCTGGTCTTTTCAACATATTGAATCATTTTAAAGATGAATTTCTTAAAAGTTCGACGTTTGCCCTTGCCCCATCGTGTAAGTTGACAGGAGGGGATATTGTTTTGAACACTTTCAAAGTATACTTAAAATTTGCTTCCAGTTGAATATGAGTTTTAAAGTCTCACTTTTCGAAAAAGAAGCGGACCAAAAGTCTCTTTTATGCAGCCATGTAACACAAAAACACTTTTCATGTTAAGTACGTACTTAAATTGGTATGTAAGCAAAAAGTACGATGTTTTTTTCAGAATTATTAAAAATTAAAAGCTCCCATTTTCATTTCTAAATTCGTTTCTGTTGTGTATTTGGGCTGAAGTAACAATTTTTAGAAGAAAACATAATTTTATATTTTTTTTTGGAACAGAGAAAAGTTGAACCTTTGAATATGCTCTAGTGCTACTTTAATGAAAATTCTTTCGAAAAATGAATTCCTTCACTTTTGGTCAATAAAAATCAGTTTATTTCACTGATACCTTTCACTTATGAACACGTCAGTCCTATCATATCTAATTTTAAGAAAAGGCTCTTGATCAGTTCATGTGTTGGATCAGATTTTTTTATCTTCTTTTTCAGTTAAGTACATTTTTACATGATCAACAAAATGTTTCCGATCTACCTATGTAGACAGCTTATTCATATTTCTGTTTTCAATATGATTCAAAAATAACCTTGGGTTAAAAAATTGTATGTAAATTCTTTTAATTCAGTGTTTTTTTTTCAATTGTCCGCAAAGTGTCATACCATTATTTCATTAGCATCAGAACTAAATATATATTTTTTATTTCCACGTGCTGAGTACAATTAGGCAAGAAAAGCACATCTAGGTTGCATATCGCCCCCACGTGCATAAGAAATATAGATACTTGGTTGAGAAACAGGCGCCTAATTGTTCAATTTTTCCAGCGATCAACGAATAGCTTTGGTTACTATCCACTTGCGACGACATTTGCTTGACCATAGAGACGAAAAACAAACCCTTCAAAGAAAAGAAAATCTCTAAAAATGGATGCCATGACTTTTCAATTTCAGTTTTTGGCAAAAAAATGTGTATGTTTTATTCGATCGGCAAAATGTCAATCAGGATAACGTCTAGGCGTCATTCATAATCATGTGCTGTACAAATGAGCTAGGAATCAAGTAGAAAAAAAAATCACATCAAGGCTTCATATCGCCACCCCTTGCATTGAAAAAATGCTTGGTTGAGAAATACGCGCCAAAATATTCCCACTGATCAGTATGCTATGCCATGCTATGGCCATGTTTGCGACGCCTCGACTATGGAGACGAAAAACAAACCGCCCAAAGGAAAAAAAAAACCTCGGGAAAATGGATGTCATGACTTTAATTTGTTTCGAAAAACTACATGTTTTGTATGGAAGCCCCCTCTCCCTTAAGTCGGAGCGGTTTGTAACTATCATAGAAACCATCCCCGGCATCAAAAACCCTTAGATGCCAAGTTTCACGATGATCGGTTCAGTAGTTTCCGAGTCTATAGGTAACAGACAGACAGACAAACATTCATTTTTATATATATAGATGAGCAAAACCAAAACTTTCAAAGAAACCTCTTTGTGTTCTAAAAATAAAAAAGGCAATTTTCGGGGAATCACAAGAGCAAAAGAACAGAATGTGAAAGATGATAGCTATATCTCTTTTTGTCAATTTGGTTTAAAAATTTACTCGATTTATACACGCAGCGAAAAGTTGTAGCATTGAACTAAAAAAAATACATCTTTGATTCAAAAACCTTGTGTACATTGAAACAAAATCCAATTTCCTTGATTCAAGTAAATTTTATATTGAATTGAACTTTTTTTCCCCATAAAACCAATGTTCCAAATTTTTAAATCAAAATATTTAATTTGAATTCAATGAATTTTTTATTCATCTCAGAATCAAAGTAAAAATTCTTTGATTTAGATGAATTTTCTTTTGAACCAAAGTATTTTTTCGTCAAACAATCGACACATTTCCATTAGCTTCTGTTTGATAAACGGGTCGTCGAGAAGCTTTTCCGACAACCAGTCAGACCTATTTATTTTCTGCGGAATCTTTCTGCCGCGCAACCGCCAGACAGCACCGGAATCACGAGACGTACCCGGCGACAGCTTTGAGAGGACAAACGATAGTGGACTCCTAGGTAGGTCATTAAAAATCAATTTAATTTCAAATAAACCATCAACTTTAAAACATTTTTCAGGGCAACCATTCATCGAATTAATTTGAAAAGGTAACTGTACCGACTGTTCCGGTCCTCCGACTTAAGACGTTGCAATTGCTTCTGGTCCGGTTCAAGGAGACTCAACATCTGGCGCCGAAACCCTTCATCAGTTGTTCGGATGTCCGTCAACAAACATCGTCTAGTAAGTACTTTGTCATGCAATATATGCAAATAATTATAATTTTTTTTAATTGCATTATTTAGATTAATGTCGTTTTTTGAAAGCTTCATAACAAGCCGTATTATCTGTTGATGTACCGGTTCAAAAACTCTTATCCTGTGAAAAATCGGTGATCTAAATGATTAAAATGTACTTAAAGATAAATAAAATGTTTTAACCATAATTGATTTCTTTTTATTTCCAATAGGATGGAAATTTATATGTAGTACTAGAATTTTTAGGATCAAAAAATAGAATCGAAAAACAAATGCTTTTAAATTGAAACCCAAATACCGTTGGAATAAAGTAAAATTTCATAAAATTAAACGAAAAAGTTTTTGAATCAAAAGCATTTAGGTAATTATTTGAAACAAAGAAAAAGTTTTGATTCAAAGGAAAGCATTTCTTCGAAACAAAAGAAAATGCATTTGAATAAAAGGAATTTTTATTTGTCCCAAAATCAAAGGATAAAATCCTTTGTTTTTGCGGCACTTTCCTTTGAAACTAATTTCTATTTTTCTGCGTGTAGGTTTTGTGCAAAGTAGATACAATACAACATCGCTGCAAACAATTTTTTATGCATTTTATTTTTTTTTTTCTGCAGTATTTCACATTATCCTCATTTAAAATCTTTAACCTGTTTTCCCCTTTTTCGAACTTTTAGGAGCATAGTCAAACGTGAACATTTATACAATTTTCATTTTAACTTAAAACGAAGGCTTCAATGAATTATTACCAACTTAACAAAATAAATTCATTGTATATTAATTTTATCTTATTTTTATACGAACTGATCTGTAAAATCTCTTAAAAACTGTATTGGGAAAAGTAAATATTTCAACCACTTTAAAACAAAAGCTGATTAAGGGATGTCCAAAACAGTTTTATACCTTTTATTGTTTTCTTCTTCTGTAAATGCTGCCAAAAGAGTACTAAAAGAAGGAAAAAAGATAATATATCTTTCCTCTAAATAGAGTACGCATTCTTCAATCAAGCAATCTAAAAGATGCCCAATGTAATCTTAATTTGAATAATGACAAAAAGTTTATTCTATTTATCACTTATTAAATCGAGAGATTGATACAAATATATGAGAATTAGCGGTCTTCAATTAGCGGAACCCAAAAATAGCGGAACTACTTTATTCGCTAGATCAAACAAAACTTAGCGACAAAATTAAACCGCTAACGAAAAGTAAGCGGATTAACTAGCGTTTAGCGGATTAGTGTTTTTGTGCCGAACACTGGTAAACGTCAAACGTCATAACATAAGGTTGCCAGAACCTTTTCATCATTTATTTTGCTGGCAAACCCGGGCAATTTTATATTTAAAAACCTGGCAAAATTGGGCATTTGATATCAAAATTGTTGATCATAAAGTTCCGAATATCGAATTCAAATAAGATTAGCGAAGCTTGCCAAATCGCCCAGATTTTGTTCGATGTTTTGCACTTTTTTGTTTGTTTTGCAGAATTTTTGAGTAAACTTCATTGAAATTAATGTGTACGATTTTTTAAAGCAAAAGTCATACTTGCTCATAATTGGGGAAAAATGTCTGAATAGCTTAGGCTAGAATGATTCCGAATTTTGTGGTTCTTAATTTGCTTATTATCATTAAAATTCGATGCCTGTGATAAGAATTTGGATCCTGTATCCAGTTAATGGTTACTGAACTTCAGTTTGGATCATCATGGGAAAAAAACGGATTCGAATCTCGGTTTTGCATTTAAAACTTTTATGTTCAAAACTCATGATTTCGGAATATGAATAGAAAATATTTATAATCACTAACCATTTTCAAGATTAAAAATTTTGGCTTTAAATTCTTATGTAGAATTGGATCTCAAAAAAGGTCATGTTGATTTAGAATTTAAAAATCTGAAAAGGTTTCATCATTCGCAATTTTCCTTCAGATTCACAAGCTGAATTTCGAATAAATAACTGAATGAAGAATTTACATTGAAAACCAGCTATTCAGGATTCAAATATGAGATTCTGATTGAGAAATCTGACCCAAATTTCTCTTCTTGGTTCATATTTAGTGAGAATTATTATCTGGAACTTAGATTCAAAATTCGTTTTTAAATTCGGATTTCTGATTTCGAACTCAGGTTCAAAAAGCAGTACTCTGATTCGGAATCAAAATTAAAGATTCAGATTCAGGTCGATGTTGAGTTTTATAATCATGATTAAAGTAGCAACGTGAGAATTTTAATAATGATTCAAATTGCAGGTGATTGTATAATTTTGATTCTGGATTCAAAACTAAATTTTTAATATTTAATCAGAGTTAGTTTGGAACACAAACCCGAAAAAATCACAAATATTAAATAAAATTTTGATTTTAAAAAAATCTAGATTTTTTTATTCAATTCAACTTGAAACATATTCTCCTGGTTTTTTGTTTAGCATTATTTATTTGCAGATTTTTCATGAACTAAGTTTCATACTAAAAACTTTCATTTTAGTCGTTTACAAGAGTAAAAAGAAAATAAATCGGATTTCAACCACTAACCTTATCTCTACTTTTATTGCTGAATTTTTGGATTTTTTTTCCCAATTCCTCAAACGGTCATGCTTTCGGTTAGAAAGAACTCCTAGCTAACTACTTTCTTATTTAAGAAAACGTTAAAAAAAATCTTCAAAATCAAATCAATTTTTTTAACTTCTAGGAAAAAAATGGCAACTTCTAGGACA
>NW_026598940.1:0-19955 GCF_029784155.1 Uranotaenia lowii
ACAGGGGTCGTCCATATAAATTTTTCAATATTTTTGTTATATTGACGTTATTATGCATCGGATTGAGATGAAAATTTGCACTCGGATGTTTTTAGGGACAAGCAATCGATTGCCGGTATAGAATTTTATGTGAGGAGTCAGCCAAAGGGGTCGTCCATATTGACTGTTCGCTATTTTTGCGATATTGACGTTATTATACATCGGATTTAGATGAAAACTGGTACACGAGAGATTCGAATGATAAGCATTCGATTTCAGGTATCGAATTCAGTGTAAGGGGTCGGCTAAAGGGGTCATTCATATTACCTTTTGATTTTTTTTTTGTGATTTTGACGTTATTTAACAACGGATTGAGGAGAAAATTTGTACATTGGAATTATTAAGAACGTACAATTATTCCATCTGTCCAATTTTGGGTCAGGGATCGGCCAAAGGGGTCGTCCATATTAACTTTTCACTGTATTTTTTTTTGCGATATTGACGTTATTATACAATAGATTATTTTGAAAATTTGCACACGGGAGTTTTGAGGGAAGGGCAATAGATTTCATATATCAAATTTCGTAAAAGAGGCCACCGATCTGCAATAATCGAGTCGAAATTTATACACGGGAGTTGGGACGTTCAATTGATTTCTAATTTCAATATTTATATCGAAGGACAAAAAACGGGGTCTTCCATATTAACTGTCAAATTTGTTTCAGCAACAATTACGTGAGTTTGTATCGCATCAAGACGGAAATTCATATACGAGATTTTTTGCACGGTCAATTGATTCCTGATTTCAAATTTAGTAGTAGCAGAATAAGTGATCGAACATATGACGTGTTCAACATTTTTGCAATTATTGATCTACAATGCATTCAAAAATACGTCTGGAAAATACCTGACAATTGATATTCAATCAAACTATTCATGACATATTCTAAATTGAAAGCGAAACGGAGTTCGTATGGGATCAGCTAGTTCGTAATATAAAATAAGGACTCAAACTGTATAATATTTTGAACTTACACCAAACATTACCCCGCAACATCTCATTATTCAGGGATAATAGGACCTGGATATAGGTGCCCTATACAATGAGATGTGGTTAGTGAAGCTGACATGTGCACTATGTGGTTTGAGGCGGCAAAAAGTTAAAAATTGAACTTTATCGGATCGCTTTTTTATTTTTACTAGTTAATAACTTAATATTTGACCAAGATATTCAAAGTTTTTCAACTCATTATCTTGGATACTGAAGGCACCACAGACATCAGACTTAGAAAAATTGAAAAATTTATATGATGGAGAAAAAATTTTAAATCACATATATTTCTTTGGAAAACATTAACTTTAATTAGTTAAATTTGAAGTACACCATATGAAAGCTTATATTAAAAGCTTTCATTTGAACTTTTTCAAATTTTTACACACTAAATTGATCTATGATAAAAATGAGTAAATAAACATTTTTTTAAAAGTCAAAAACTTTAAAGCCTTGCCAAAAAAAAGCCTCGCATTGCCCCACACTCTTTCTTGAAATACAATGGAAGAAATTCCAGGCACCTCAAAGCACCGTTGAGTACCTATAAATTCAACAAAGTTTATGTTGGTTTGCCAAAAACCAAATTTTTCATGATGATCAATCATTTCACACATTTTTCTCTTGAGTTTCATGAAATGTCTTTAAGATATTTAAATATCATTTAATGATCAATAAGCCCAAAACACGGCTTTCAAAAGAAATAAAAAGTAGAGACAAATATAATATCAAGAATGATACTTTACAAGTATATTATAATTAATTTTTGAATGAGTTTAGCTTAAGTTAGTTAATATAATAATTTCATTCAAAATTTTAAAAAATTACAAAATAGTCCAGAGCTCCTAATCATACTTTTTGCCACCTCTTTGTATGCTCCATAGTGATGTGGTGACCATGTAGGGGAGAATGAGGATACTTGATTCCTTCACTATATGTTTTACAAACATCGAATGATCTTGAAAAATGTGCTAAATAGAACAATTTCCATATGAAAAAAATATATTAAAACATTTATTCTAATATGACAATCTTTAAAGTATAGTATGAACTTCACAATGCCATATTTTCAAAGCCATTGTCAACTCTAAAATTTTGTAAAGAAAAAGTTTTCCAAACTGTTTGACATGGGTTCAATTGATCCCTAAAATCCAATTGTATGCATATTTCTTCTCAATGGATCATGATCAATAACTTAAATTTATCCAGTAGTAAACTAATAAAAAGGACTCAAAAAACTGTTTTTATCTAAAACTTAGAAAATTGCTTCTATAAGTATGCTATGACTATAGGACAGTGATTGAATTTTGCTGAGCGTGAATTGATCAACCTTCTCTCGCTCACTGCTGCTTTACTCGGAAGCAAAGGTTGCTTTGAGGCAGCGAAAACGACAAAACCGATGATGCATACGCTCTCAATATGGCCCGTCTTCAAGAAGCAGTATACATTCGAGGCAGCGAATCCAAAAAAACCAAACGAATGGCTCTCACCCACCTCCTGTTACAACCTTGAGGGAACCAAATTCAAAAGGCAGAGCAAACCCGAGTCTCCTCGTTTGTGCCTGGATCGAATGCGTGAGGTTTTTCTGCTATTGCTATTATTGCACAGCAACCGCACGCAGGCAGCTAGTTTTTTCGTATCTTTTTCCTCCCCCCTCTTTGCACTATACGTTGCGGGCCGTGCAACGCAATAAGTTCGGTTGTTTTTGTTGTTGCCTCAACCTTTGCGGCGAGGTTGAAGATGTTCTCCTCAACGACAGCTATCGGCTGGAGTTATTCAAATTCAAGAACGTAGGGGAAAAGTTCATATAACGCCCCATGTGGCTAATATGCGCCACCCTTGTTTTGAAGAATCCGTAACATTTTAAGCCTGCAAAATATTGCCAATTTGTTTTAAATGCTATGATTGGTCATGGCAAGTATGAATTTTTCCTTAAAATGCCTCTGTGTCGTGAAAATTTCACAATTTAGGTTTTTCTTCATTTCGATCTAAATTTTAAAACACTTTCAATAAGGTGTCACCTAACACAGAAAAACGAATAAGACAATATTTTCTGACACATCGATAGAGGAAAATCTAAACTATGATTTGATTCTAAAAAATCATACTGAACTCGCTGAAGTATGCTTTTTATGAGTATGTTCTATCACGGCCCATGCGCTTGATATAACGCGCCAATCGTAGTAGGCTGAAAATAGCATTAATTTTTCAAAAAGGCCAATTTTCATTGAAAATGAACAAAAAGTCAAAAACCATATTTTAAGCGATAATTCAGCCAAAAAAATCTACATTTAATTTTTTTTAAATTTTGATTAGTCCATTTTGATTTTTTCTCAGTCAAAGTGTCTGTAAGTATTGGTGTGTTTTCGGTCTTCGGCTGCTTTCGGGTGTGTTCGGCTGCTAGGCGCGTATTGAATACACAGCGGCGCGTATTTGCAACGCAGTTTTGTTCTGTGGCTTTGAATAAGGTTTTTAAAAATCCAGTTTTAGAAGCAAATATAGCAATTTGAGTAATAAAAAATCAAAGGCATTTGTAGAAAACAATTTTTGTCATCGTTTGCACACATTTTGAACACAATTTGTACGTAGAATACATAGACAATCAGCGAATCGCTTAGGTGGCGCATAATAGGACATGTTCCCCTAAATGAGTATGTGTGCCTCGTCTTCTTCATGCATCATGTAGCAACCGAACGTTGAGAGAGTTCGTTCGGGGCAGCAAACGAATAGTGTCTCTCAGAGCAAATCCTCCTCATGGGGGGAGGTTTGAATGAATGTAGGGGAACATGCCCTATTATGCGCCACCTAAGCGAATCGCTGATTTTCTATGTATTCCACGTACAAATTGTGTACAAAATGGGTGCAATCGTTGAAGAAAAGTATTTTCTACAAATGCCTATGATATTTTATTACTCAAATTGCTATAGTTGCTTCAAAAACTTGATTTTTAAAAACCATATTCAAAGCCACAGTACAAAACTGTGTTGCAAATACGCGCCGCTGTGTATTCAATATGCGCCTAGCAGCCGAACACACCCGAAAGCAGCCGAAGACCAAAAACACACCAATACTTACAGACACTTTGACTGAAAAGAAAATCAAAATGGACTAATCAAAATTTTGAAAAAAATGAAAAGTAGATTTTTTGAGCTGAATTAATGCTCAAAATATGGTTTTAGACTTTTTGTTCATTTTCAATGAAAATTGGCCTTTTTGAAAATTTAATGCTATTTTCAGCCTACTACGATTGGCGCGTTATAACGAGCGCATAGGCCATGATAGAACATACCCATAAAAAGCATACCTTTGCGGGTTCAGTATGATTTTTCAGCATAAAATCATAGTTTAGATTCTCCTCTATCGATGTGTCAGAAAATATTGTGTTATTCGTTTTTCTCTGCTTGGTGACACCTTATTGAAAGTGTTTTAAAATTTAGATCAAAATGATGAAAAACCTAAATTGTGAAATTATCACGACACAGGGGCATTTTAAGGAAAAATTCATACTTGCCATGACCAATCACAGCATTTAAAACAAATTGGTAATATTTTGCAGGCTTAAAATGTTTCAGATTCTTCAAAACAAAGGTGGCGCGTATTAGCCACATGGGGCGTTATATGAACTTTTCCCCTATATGTATCGTCTCCTGTATAGCTATGCGAGGCCTCAAAGTGTGTATTTTGAATGCCTCTGATGAGAACATTGGTGAGGATTTCAATCACTGCTATAGGGTAAGATTGCCAGATTGCCCGGTTTTATCCGGGTTTGCCCGAATATTTGATTCAAAATTTGGGAACAGTCCAGCCTGGCCCGCTTGCACGGATTTCATTGAAAGATGTCCGGAGATTGCCCGGATTTCTTCCCTTTTTTTCGCAAAGCAAAAAAAAAATTGATTTAAAATTTTTTTATTTGGCCACCAAAACAAAAGTTTTTGAGCAGATTTTGCTAAAATAATGATGAACGGTTTTTTCGAAGCCTGTTTGTGAATTTCAAAGAAATTTTTTTTTATCTTGTTTTTTTTTGAGTAGTACCTGGGTTTGACAAAATTTTCCCGGATATTGCCCGGATTTTTGATCGTGCATTGAGAAATGAAATGCCTGGATTTTGCCTGGTTTTTATAAAAAATTGCCTGGATTGTCCGGACTGGAATCGTGCTGAAAAAATTCTTGCAACCTTACTATAGGGTAGAAGAAAAACTTTCAACATTTTCTTTGTCGGACACTTACAAACTGTGAAATGGGGACTAATGGAAAAAATGGTCAACGGACTTTTTTTCTGATTTTGCTCGCCAAGATTTATGGCTTTTTGAATAAAGGATCAAGTCTCCTTTGGTAAAGGATAAAGTCTACATTAATTTGAAAAATAACACTTTTTTTCGTCTCACGAATATGCTTCTTGTTCAACTCTGGGATCATGTATCGTTCTAACTTTTGGTGCATATATACTTGAAACTACACGCTGTCAGAAAATGCAAAAGACGGTTAGTTAGAAAATGCAAAAGACGGTTAGTATCACTTTCCAGAAATATATGCTGAGTATAAGAAAAGTGTATCAAGTATCCCCATTCTCTTCTAAACTTCAGACGGACCAGAAGTACTCATTAACATTACTAACATTACTTTGAAATTCTATAAGAAAACAAGGAAGAGTTTGGAAATAATATCAAGCTTTTGAAATATCATGCCCAAAGAAATTAGAAATTGGCCCAACTCTGCCTAATTAAACAGTTCCTCCTTCGAATTTGTTCTGTAGGTTTATGGGTTAGGAATTGAGCTATTTCTTGTTATGTGTTGATTTCAGAAGTTTTCAGAAAAGAAACAAAACTTCTTGTATGAATAGTTTACTAATACAAATGAAAAATAATGAAAAATATGTTTTTAGTTATCAATATTTACGTGGCTAATCATAGCACTATTCAGTTTGATGAAATTCTCATAAAAAGCAATTTGGTTTTGTGCCAACAAAATTTTATGTGGAAATTTGCACACAAAGCAAAACATTGTGTGGAATTTTGTGTGAGGCATTTGCATTAGCAAAAAAAAAGATTGAAGATTGAAACAGCAACAGTGTCAGTTCAAATTAAGTCATTTTTGCTACATTTTATTCTTATTAATTGTGCCTGTAGAACTAAATGAAACTTTCACATGCCAAAATAAGAAGGATGCTCAAAACGTTATCGTGAAATGTTGTCTTTATATCTTTTTTTATTTGTCAATGCCTGGAAATGCTTCATAGAAAAGCGACACGCGACTTCGTTGAAACTTTGTAACGGTCGCCATACAAGGAAACAGATTTCAAAGCTTAAATCGAACACCAAAAACAAAATCGGAAATCTCGTATCCATTTTCAATCATTGACAGCGTGTAGCACCATTGATTAGCTTGTCAATCAAATTTAAGGATACAAATATTTTATTCTCTAATATGATATTCGTAAATACAATCTCTGCAATTAATCTTTTCGTTTTAGAAAGTGTCAATGCGAAGAGGATCTGAAATAGATACCTGCCTAGCATGTTTTCCATTTTTCAATTCCATTTGCAAACTTCGGTTGACATGTTTTAAGCTGCAGACAATCGGGACATGACACATTCGATTGAGATGTATCCAATTGGGGATGAATTCTCACCTGCTGATCCAACACAATTGTTGGGGATTGGATTTATCATCCATCCCTCCTAAATATACCATGAATGGATACACTTCGATTCCACTGCACTGCACTACTGGGCAGCTTAAATGGACTATCTGTGTTCCGATATTTGCACCCGCTATCTATATACATATATCTCTCTTTTGAATGAAGATAGGAGAAATGGTCACTTTCCTAGAAACAACATATCTAGCCCCAGCATCTTCAGATGTGACTGAAATTTCACACCTGAGCATTTCAATTACCATTTTGACACTGACGAATTGATTCGCAGTTTGAAATTGATAGTTTCATTTGAGGCAACAATTTACGGCAATTGGTTTTCAATTTCTAAAACAGATCATGTTGAGTTCAGGTTATTGGATGAGCTAGAAATAGAAAACTTTATTAAAAAAAAAAAAACAATTCGAAAAATTGCATGAGTTGTGTTGTGCGAATCTGCTGACCTATTTTCAGTCATAGAAGCCATCGAATCAAAATTGTTCTACCTGCGTCGAAAATTTTTCTGTCACGGTCCTCTTTCTGGTCCTTCCAAGAAGCACAGCAACAGGAATTCAGTCTGATCCCTTTAATGATTCATTACGATCCCAGCTGGACCATTTTCGGTGAAACGTCTCCGCATTCTTTGAATGTATTGAATTCCATTTTTTTTTCTTTGTGTTCCGGAATAATTATCCATCTTTAACGATCAATTCTTCTTTAAAATGGGTATTCTAGAATATTCATTGGTTTTCTGTATTTTCTTTACCTTTTTTATGTTTATTTTATTTTTGAAAATCTTACACATACACTTGGATTTTTTTACGCGTTTTGATTTTGTTCAGTTTTTCTTACACGGTGTCTTGTAACACGTTTTTTTGGCTCTCACAAATCAACACGTATTTTGAGCGAAAATATTCTATTTGTACGTCCTATACGTTAAAGATAGATTTCAAACCGCGCAAAAAAAAGGTCACTGTTCTCACATTAAGCTTTGAAAGTTCTTTGAAGGAATTAAACTATTTGTACTCTATTTTTCTCACGTTATGCTCTTCTCGAGACAACCATTCAGGCCTCCTAGAACAAGCAAATATCCGTCCCACATCTTATGTTAAATGTGTGCCTAGTAAATGTTTCTGCCATATCATTGTGGAAAATTTGCGAACATACGCATGTTGTTTTCGGAAACTTTGCCTGTTGGAATCGTCTATGGCACATTTTGTTTGCGAATAGACCAGCAAATTCACCTGACCTGGGATGAAACATAAAAAGACACACACAGGCAAGAAACACATCAAAAACTGTTATAAACCGGTGACTAGAGCCAAAACAGAGCAAAATAAATGGGAGACAATGAGAAAAGTTGCAACGTGACATCCAGTTTTTGTTTTTCGTGCTCACGGCGCAATTAGTTTCGAATGGTACAAATTCGGACAGGTAGACACAAAAAAATCGAAGAATTTGAATTAAATTGTTTCTTACAGTTGTAGGAAATAGAACGGTCTGTTTGTTAACCAATTTGCAATTTAGAATCAATAAAATGCTACCCATAGAGATATCATTTTGACGTCGAGTTTGAAATGAAAATAACTTAAAAAACACAAAACAATTTTTGTCATTTTTGACATTTTCGGCTTTTTTTTTATATTTTTGACATTTTTGTCATTTTTGTAATTTTTGACATTTTTGTCATTTTTGTCATTTTTGTCATTTTTGTCATTTTTGTCATTTTTGTCATTTTTGTCATTTTTGTCATTTTTGTCATTTTTGTCATTTTTGTCATTTTTGTCATTTGTGTCATTTTTGTCATTTTTGTCATTTTTGTCATTTTTGTCATTTTTGTCATTTTTGTCATTTTTGTCATTTTTGTCATTTTTGTCATTTTTGTCATTTTTGTCATTTTTGTCATTATTGTCATTTTTGTTATTTTTGTAATTTTTTTAATATTTGTAATTTTTTTAATTTTTGTCATTTTTGTCATTTTTGTCATTTTTGTCATTTTTGTCATTTTTGTCATTTTTGTCATTTTTGTCATTTTTGTCATTTTTGTCATTTTTGTCATTTTTGTCATTTTTGTCATTTTTGTCATTTTTGTCATTTTTGTCATTTTTGTCATTTTTGTCATTTTTGTCATTTTTGTCATTTTTGTCATTTTTGTCATTTTTGTCATTTTTGTCATTTTTGTCATTTTTGTCATTTTTGTCATTTTTGTCATTTTTGTCATTTTTGTCATTTTTGTCATTTTTGTCATTTTTGTCATTTTTGTCATTTTTGTCATTTTTGTCATTTTTGTCATTTTTGTCATTTTTGTCATTTTTGTCATTTTTGTCATTTTTGTCATTTTTGTCATTTTTGTCATTTTTGTCATTTTTGTCATTTTTGTCATTTTTGTCATTTTTGTCATTTTTGTCATTTTTGTCATTTTTGTCATTTTTGTCATTTTTGTCATTTTTGTCATTTTTGTCATTTTTGTCATTTTTGTCATTTTTGTCATTTTTGTCATTTTTGTCATTTTTGTCATTTTTGTCATTTTTGTCATTTTTGTCATTTTTGTCATTTTTGTCATTTTTGTCATTTTTGTCATTTTTGTCATTTTTGTCATTTTTGTCATTTTTGTCATTTTTGTCATTTTTGTCATTTTTGTCATTTTTGTCATTTTTGTCATTTTTGTCATTTTTGTCATTTTTGTCATTTTTGTCATTTTTGTCATTTTTGTCATTTTTGTCATTTTTGTCATTTTTGTCATTTTTGTCATTTTTGTCATTTTTGTCATTTTTGTCATTTTTGTCATTTTTGTCATTTTTGTCATTTTTGTCATTTTTGTCATTTTTGTCATTTTTGTCATTTTTGTCATTTTTGTCATTTTTGTCATTTTTGTCATTTTTGTCATTTTTGTCATTTTTGTCATTTTTGTCATTTTTGTCATTTTTGTCATTTTTGTCATTTTTGTCATTTTTGTCATTTTTGTCATTTTTGTCATTTTTGTCATTTTTGTCATTTTTGTCATTTTTGTCATTTTTGTCATTTTTGTCATTTTTGTCATTTTTGTCATTTTTGTCATTTTTGTCATTTTTGTCATTTTTGTCATTTTTGTCATTTTTGTCATTTTTGTCATTTTTGTCATTTTTGTCATTTTTGTCATTTTTGTCATTTTTGTCATTTTTGTCATTTTTGTCATTTTTGTCATTTTTGTCATTTTTGTCATTTTTGTCATTTTTGTCATTTTTGTCATTTTTGTCATTTTTGTCATTTTTGTCATTTTTGTCATTTTTGTCATTTTTGTCATTTTTGTCATTTTTGTCATTTTTGTCATTTTTGTCATTTTTGTCATTTTTGTCATTTTTGTCATTTTTGTCATTTTTGTCATTTTTGTCATTTTTGTCATTTTTGTCATTTTTGTCATTTTTGTCATTTTTGTCATTTTTGTCATTTTTGTCATTTTTGTCATTTTTGTCATTTTTGTCATTTTTGTCATTTTTGTCATTTTTGTCATTTTTGTCATTTTTGTCATTTTTGTCATTTTTGTCATTTTTGTCATTTTTGTCATTTTTGTCATTTTTGTCATTTTTGTCATTTTTGTCATTTTTGTCATTTTTGTCATTTTTGTCATTTTTGTCATTTTTGTCATTTTTGTCATTTTTGTCATTTTTGTCATTTTTGTCATTTTTGTCATTTTTGTCATTTTTGTCATTTTTGTCATTTTTGTCATTTTTGTCATTTTTGTCATTTTTGTCATTTTTGTCATTTTTGTCATTTTTGTCATTTTTGTCATTTTTGTCATTTTTGTCATTTTTGTCATTTTTGTCATTTTTGTCATTTTTGTCATTTTTGTCATTTTTGTCATTTTTGTCATTTTTGTCATTTTTGTCATTTTTGTCATTTTTGTCATTTTTGTCATTTTTGTCATTTTTGTCATTTTTGTCATTTTTGTCATTTTTGTCATTTTTGTCATTTTTGTCATTTTTGTCATTTTTGTCATTTTTGTCATTTTTGTCATTTTTGTCATTTTTGTCATTTTTGTCATTTTTGTCATTTTTGTCATTTTTGTCATTTTTGTCATTTTTGTCATTTTTGTCATTTTTGTCATTTTTGTCATTTTTGTCATTTTTGTCATTTTTGTCATTTTTGTCATTTTTGTCATTTTTGTCATTTTTGTCATTTTTGTCATTTTTGTCATTTTTGTCATTTTTGTCATTTTTGTCATTTTTGTCATTTTTGTCATTTTTGTCATTTTTGTCATTTTTGTCATTTTTGTCATTTTTGTCATTTTTGTCATTTTTGTCATTTTTGTCATTTTTGTCATTTTTGTCATTTTTGTCATTTTTGTCATTTTTGTCATTTTTGTCATTTTTGTCATTTTTGTCATTTTTGTCATTTTTGTCATTTTTGTCATTTTTGTCATTTTTGTCATTTTTGTCATTTTTGTCATTTTTGTCATTTTTGTCATTTTTGTCATTTTTGTCATTTTTGTCATTTTTGTCATTTTTGTCATTTTTGTCATTTTTGTCATTTTTGTCATTTTTGTCATTTTTGTCATTTTTGTCATTTTTGTCATTTTTGTCATTTTTGTCATTTTTGTCATTTTTGTCATTTTTGTCATTTTTGTCATTTTTGTCATTTTTGTCATTTTTGTCATTTTTGTCATTTTTGTCATTTTTGTCATTTTTGTCATTTTTGTCATTTTTGTCATTTTTGTCATTTTTGTCATTTTTGTCATTTTTGTCATTTTTGTCATTTTTGTCATTTTTGTCATTTTTGTCATTTTTGTCATTTTTGTCATTTTTGTCATTTTTGTCATTTTTGTCATTTTTGTCATTTTTGTCATTTTTGTCATTTTTGTCATTTTTGTCATTTTTGTCATTTTTGTCATTTTTGTCATTTTTGTCATTTTTGTCATTTTTGTCATTTTTGTCATTTTTGTCATTTTTGTCATTTTTGTCATTTTTGTCATTTTTGTCATTTTTGTCATTTTTGTCATTTTTGTCATTTTTGTCATTTTTGTCATTTTTGTCATTTTTGTCATTTTTGTCATTTTTGTCATTTTTGTCATTTTTGTCATTTTTGTCATTTTTGTCATTTTTGTCATTTTTGTCATTTTTGTCATTTTTGTCATTTTTGTCATTTTTGTCATTTTTGTCATTTTTGTCATTTTTGTCATTTTTGTCATTTTTGTCATTTTTGTCATTTTTGTCATTTTTGTCATTTTTGTCATTTTTGTCATTTTTGTCATTTTTGTCATTTTTGTCATTTTTGTCATTTTTGTCATTTTTGTCATTTTTGTCATTTTTGTCATTTTTGTCATTTTTGTCATTTTTGTCATTTTTGTCATTTTTGTCATTTTTGTCATTTTTGTCATTTTTGTCATTTTTGTCATTTTTGTCATTTTTGTCATTTTTGTCATTTTTGTCATTTTTGTCATTTTTGTCATTTTTGTCATTTTTGTCATTTTTGTCATTTTTGTCATTTTTGTCATTTTTGTCATTTTTGTCATTTTTGTCATTTTTGTCATTTTTGTCATTTTTGTCATTTTTGTCATTTTTGTCATTTTTGTCATTTTTGTCATTTTTGTCATTTTTGTCATTTTTGTCATTTTTGTCATTTTTGTCATTTTTGTCATTTTTGTCATTTTTGTCATTTTTGTCATTTTTGTCATTTTTGTCATTTTTGTCATTTTTGTCATTTTTGTCATTTTTGTCATTTTTGTCATTTTTGTCATTTTTGTCATTTTTGTCATTTTTGTCATTTTTGTCATTTTTGTCATTTTTGTCATTTTTGTCATTTTTGTCATTTTTGTCATTTTTGTCATTTTTGTCATTTTTGTCATTTTTGTCATTTTTGTCATTTTTGTCATTTTTGTCATTTTTGTCATTTTTGTCATTTTTGTCATTTTTGTCATTTTTGTCATTTTTGTCATTTTTGTCATTTTTGTCATTTTTGTCATTTTTGTCATTTTTGTCATTTTTGTCATTTTTGTCATTTTTGTCATTTTTGTCATTTTTGTCATTTTTGTCATTTTTGTCATTTTTGTCATTTTTGTCATTTTTGTCATTTTTGTCATTTTTGTCATTTTTGTCATTTTTGTCATTTTTGTCATTTTTGTCATTTTTGTCATTTTTGTCATTTTTGTCATTTTTGTCATTTTTGTCATTTTTGTCATTTTTGTCATTTTTGTCATTTTTGTCATTTTTGTCATTTTTGTCATTTTTGTCATTTTTGTCATTTTTGTCATTTTTGTCATTTTTGTCATTTTTGTCATTTTTGTCATTTTTGTCATTTTTGTCATTTTTGTCATTTTTGTCATTTTTGTCATTTTTGTCATTTTTGTCATTTTTGTCATTTTTGTCATTTTTGTCATTTTTGTCATTTTTGTCATTTTTGTCATTTTTGTCATTTTTGTCATTTTTGTCATTTTTGTCATTTTTGTCATTTTTGTCATTTTAGTCATTTTTGTCATTTTTGTCATTTTAGTCATTTTTGTCATTTTTGTCATTTTAGTCATTTTTGTCATTTTTGTCATTTTTGTCATTTTTGTCATTTTTGTCATTTTTGTCATTTTTGTCATTTTTGTCATTTTTGTCATTTTTGTCATTTTTGTCATTTTTGTCATTTTTGTCATTTTTGTCATTTTTGTCATTTTTGTCATTTTTGTCATTTTTGTCATTTTTGTCATTTTTGTCATTTTTGTCATTTTTGTCATTTTTGTCATTTTTGTCATTTTTGTCATTTTTGTCATTTTTGTCATTTTTGTCATTTTTGTCATTTTTGTCATTTTTGTCATTTTTGTCATTTTTGTCATTTTTGTCATTTTTGTCATTTTTGTCATTTTTGTCATTTTTGTCATTTTTGTCATTTTTGTCATTTTTGTCATTTTTGTCATTTTTGTCATTTTTGTCATTTTTGTCATTTTTGTCATTTTTGTCATTTTTGTCATTTTTGTCATTTTTGTCATTTTTGTCATTTTTGTCATTTTTGTCATTTTTGTCATTTTTGTCATTTTTGTCATTTTTGTCATTTTTGTCATTTTTGTCATTTTTGTCATTTTTGTCATTTTTGTCATTTTTGTCATTTTTGTCATTTTTGTCATTTTTGTCATTTTTGTCATTTTTGTCATTTTTGTCATTTTTGTCATTTTTGTCATTTGTGTCATTTTTGTCATTTTTGTCATTTTTGTCATTTTTGTCATTTTTGTCATTTTTGTCATTTTTGTCATTTTTGTCATTTTTGTCATTTTTGTCATTTTTGTCATTTTTGTCATTTTTGTCATTTTTGTCATTTTTGTCATTTTTGTCATTTTTGTCATTTTTGTCATTTTTGTCATTTTTGTCATTTTTGTCATTTTTGTCATTTTTGTCATTTTTGTCATTTTTGTCATTTTTGTCATTTTTGTAATTTTTGTCATTTTTGTAATTTTTGTCATTTTTGTCATTTTTGTCATTTTTGTCATTTTTGTCATTTTTGTCATTTTTGTCATTTTTGTCATTTTTGTCATTTTTGTCATTTTTGTCATTTTTGTCATTTTTGTCATTTTTGTCATTTTTGTCATTTTTGTCATTTTTGTCATTTTTGTCATTTTTGTCATTTTTGTCATTTTTGTCATTTTTGTCATTTTTGTCATTTTTGTCATTTTTGTCATTTTTGTCATTTTTGTCATTTTTGTCATTTTTGTCATTTTTGTCATTTTTGTCATTTTTGTCATTTTTGTCATTTTTGTCATTTTTGTCATTTTTGTCATTTTTGTCATTTTTGTCATTTTTGTCATTTTTGTCATTTTTGTCATTTTAGTCATTTTTGTCATTTTTGTCATTTTAGTCATTTTTGTCATTTTTGTCATTTTAGTCATTTTAGTCATTTTTGTCATTTTTGTCATTTTTGTCATTTTTGTCATTTTTGTCATTTTTGTCATTTTTGTCATTTTTGTCATTTTTGTCATTTTTGTCATTTTTGTCATTTTTGTCATTTTTGTCATTTTTGTCATTTTTGTCATTTTTGTCATTTTTGTCATTTTTGTCATTTTTGTCATTTTTGTCATTTTTGTCATTTTTGTCATTTTTGTCATTTTTGTCATTTTTGTCATTTTTGTCATTTTTGTCATTTTTGTCATTTTTGTCATTTTTGTCATTTTTGTCATTTTTGTCATTTTTGTCATTTTTGTCATTTTTGTCATTTTTGTCATTTTTGTCATTTTTGTCATTTTTGTCATTTTTGTCATTTTTGTCATTTTTGTCATTTTTGTCATTTTTGTCATTTTTGTCATTTTTGTCATTTTTGTCATTTTTGTCATTTTTGTCATTTTTGTCATTTTTGTCATTTTTGTCATTTTTGTCATTTTTGTCATTTTTGTCATTTTTGTCATTTTTGTCATTTTTGTCATTTTTGTCATTTTTGTCATTTTTGTCATTTTTGTTATTTTTGTCATTTTTGTCATTTTTGTCATTTTTGTCATTTTTGTCATTTTTGTCATTTTTGTCATTTTTGTCATTTTTGTCATTTTTGTCATTTTTGTCATTTTTGTCATTTTTGTCATTTTTGTCATTTTTGTCATTTTTGTCATTTTTGTCATTTTTGTCATTTTTGTCATTTTTGTCATTTTTGTCATTTTTGTCATTTTTGTCATTTTTGTCATTTTTGTCATTTTTGTCATTTTTGTCATTTTTGTCATTTTTGTCATTTTTGTCATTTTTGTCATTTTTGTCATTTTTGTCATTTTTGTCATTTTTGTCATTTTTGTCATTTTTGTCATTTTTGTCATTTTTGTCATTTTTGTCAATTTTGTCAATTTTTGTCATTTTTGTTGCTTTCGTTAATTTTTTAGTTTTTGTTTTTTGTGTTTTTATTCCAAACATAGTGAAATTAATTTTTTTCAAATATATCTTAAGGTTTTTAAATGTTTTAGGGCCACACAAGTGTTAAATAAATTGACCATCCTAGCATAAAATTGTTTCGTTCATGCTTTTGAAATATACCAATGGTTGGCATGAGGTTTAAAGCGTTTTGGGATTTTTTTCAGGACAATTCTTTAATCTTCCATAAATCCTTCGATTTTTTTTTTCAAACAAACGGCTTGATCGTAAAAATTGATTTTTTTTCATTTAATGTTTTTTTTATAGATGACACCATTTTTGACGATTTGGTTGTTTGTCAGCCATTTGCTACAAAAAATAAACAAAGGGGCTCATAAGGGGCTCACTTTGAGCTTTTTGAGGCACCCCTAAATTTTAATCGATCTTGAAAAATTGCATAAGTTAGTATTTTGGGCCTATCTACAAATTGTATATTAAGGTGGTCCTTATATCAAGACTTACATATTACTATTGCATTTAGACACGAATGCCATAATGCTGGTAAAGTGTCAAAAATAAAACCTAAAAAATAAAAAAAAACTATTGCATTAATTTGAACTCTACGTTACGATTGTCAATTTTCGTTATATAGAATTTCTAGTATGCAACAAAACTGGAAATTTCCCTAAACGAGAACCAACCACAGATCCAAACTCAGATTGTTACCGGCTATAAATGTCACTCAATATGTTGAATTTCAGCAACAGATATTTTACCAGAATCTGGTTAAAAGTGTAACTTTTTGTAACACGGTCCAATGGCTGTTTCATCCAGGTCAACTGAAGACCCAAAATAGGCAAGAGGCTTCACAGTCACAGTTTTTTGACTAATGACGATGACTGTTGCCAAGCCTGCTTGTAACAATCCGACTAATGAAGATTTCGGAGAAAACAAACCAAAGAGTTACCGCGTTATGTGATCCAAGCAAGCTGGATCCGAACCAAATTCGAAAACATAAACAATCAACAGTCTTCTGATGCTCTACCGCATGAACATCATAGAAAAACACGTGCATCGGTTAGTGTTCATCCGGAAAAACCACGCGAGAATTCCGGGTGAATTTCGAACATAGAAAGAGATTTCCCAACGATGAAGTTCGAATGAAGCGATTCATTCGCAATCGGATGCTGGCTCATTGTTCCTTATCCAGATTGGATAGATCAGTTTCGTTCGGAACTCGCGCGCTACCGGTTGTTCAAAGAAAGTGGCAGTGTGGATTGCTATCGGTCAATTGTTGAGACTCTAATCAAAAGGATTCCAGTCCTTGCTGAACTGTGACAGGCAGAAAAACTAGTGTTTATGTGGGCAGATTTTTTCCATGCCCACCCCTTCTCGGTTCTTCTTTGAGACATCGGATTATTTTCGAAGGATTATTACTTCTGGATTATGTGCTAAATACCTGGATAAAGATTGGAATTGAGTGAGTGGCAGTGAGTTAAAGGCGGCAAATAAATTCTGTTGAATGGAAGAATTCGCAGTTTGTGGATCGCGGAACCGAGATTCCTATCTCAATGGCAGTGTGACATGAGGCAAGTGTCAGTCTCAGTGAAGCGCATGGAAATGCTGTAAATCACAATTCGTGGTACGTTTTTTTCTGAAAAGAGAAGCAGCGTGTGAAAATGCGGTGTGGTTTGACTGAGTAACGAGCCGTTTGCAAATGTTGTTTTTTTTACTGTTCAGTGCTTTCCTTTTCCGGTGACGGCTTGTTAGAATTTTATGAATGGGCATAAATTGGAGCAGTTGAACTTACTTCCGGTGTTTGTGGTTTTCTCCGTATCGTGTTTCAGGATCACAGTGGAAAATAGCTTCGGTATTCCAATGAAATAGAATAAGAATATTGATAAAAACAACTTGAACGAATTAGAATGTTTTTCAATACAAACACAGCTTATTGAGTAGGTTAACTGGAACAGGAAGTTTGCAAACTTGGTGCAGGAAATAGTAATAAACTTCGTTAAGATTTAAATGACCATTTGTTAGTGACAGGTTTACAAAAAAGGGAATAATCAAAACATCATGAACAGAACAAAAGATATAAGGTGAGCATCGATTTATTGAAATAGTGTAAGAAATGGGATCATTTTTTTTCTGAAGTTGCTTATTGAATATATAGTGAGCGAAATAAGAATAGTACCACTATGTGTTTCACTTGTTAAAATATAAATGATTGAAAATGACGAAAATTTTCTTCTTCAGTTTGTTCTGAATTGTTTAACGGATAAATCAAGCATAAGTTTACTTTTTTTGGACGCAGCAATTGGCGTTGAGGACAAAAAATGTGAAAAAGGGTGCGAAATTAGAAGAGTACCATTATTTTTAAATAATTTCTGTGTTAAAGTGAATATCAATGCTTCTACACATTATTTGAATAGATAACTGCATTTTAAGGAGTTTTCCAGAATGCCAAAGGTTTTCAAAGGTATTAACAGGGGGTTTTAAGAGATGCTCCTCTAGCGTTAAGGAATAAGATATTTGAGCTATAATACTTTATTAAACTGCTTGATATTTTTATTAACATTCATAATTATGATGCAAAATAATGAAACAAAGATTTGAGGCTGAATTTGAATCCAAAACACAGATTGACACTATTTCTTTTGTTTTAAGTCATAGATGGCAGCACTATCTTGCAATTTAACCTAATTTATGCCAATTTACGAACATCCTGGATTAATTTAGATGTGCTGGATGATTTTGGTCTAGAAATAAGTACATGACACCGTTTGAACCTTGGAAATTCTAAGATCACTAAATCGAAAATAAATAGAAATGCATCAAGGTCATTAAAAGTGAATTTTTTGGACCGATAATCAGAATAAAGTTGTACTTTCCGATGAAGCTTGATGGACCAGACGGCTAGCAGTATTATTAGTATGATTTGCAATTGAATCAGAGTTGAGATGAGCAGGAATTTTGGCGGTTGTACATTCTTGTGCTGGTGTTTTTTTTTTTTTGCAAATCCGGAAAAGCTTTCTGCAGCATGAACTTCCACAAAACTGTGATGGGAAAATACCTCAAAATGATGAATATGGGCCAAAATTAACCTGGAAAATCAATATTGAGACTTAATTTTGTTTTATCTGCAAGATAGTGCTGTCATCTACGACTTAAAACTGGAATAAGTGTGGTTTACTGAAAAAAAAATCAAGTTTTTGAATTCCAACCTGTTTTTTGATTCAAAATAAACCCAGAATGTTTGTTTCATCATTTCACGTTATTTTAAGAAGGAAGTAAGAAGTTTGGTAAAGAATTACAACTCAAATATCATATTCCTTAACGCTAGATGAGCATGTCTTAAACCCCCCTTTAAATACCTTTGAAAACCTTTGCAATTCTGGAAAACTCCTTTAAATGCAGTTATCTATTCAAATAATTCGTAGAAGCATTATTTTTCCCTTTTGCCCAGAAAATATAAAAAAATAATCTTGTTTTTGTTGAAAAACTCAAGTGGTTCTTTTCTTATTCCGCTCCCCTTTTTCACATTTTTGGTCCTCAACGCCAATTGCTACGTCCAAAAAAAGTAAACTTATGCTTGATTTATCCGTGAAGCAATTCAGAATAAACTGAAGAAGAAAATTTTCGTCATTTTCAATCATTCATATTTTAATACGCAAAACACATAGTGGTACTATTCTTATTTTGCTCACTGTATGAAGCATTAAAATTATTTGAGTACTTTCACAGTATTGAGTTATGCCAAAAAAAAAAAGTGAAACAAAATTTGAGAACATATACGGGCTCGTGTTGATGCAGCAGAAGTTAAATAATATAAATTTAATTTTGAATGTCCAGGGGCATAATCATTTAGAAGATATAACCACAACTGATAAGTATAAATCTACAGTTTGATTAATTTTCTCAGTTGTATTCAGAAACGCCTGTCAAATTCAATATTCTGATGCAAAATTGAAATAAAAACTGATTTTTTGGTTACTATTTATTAAAACTCTCGGAGTTTTATTTCTTAATTTTAATTCATTTTAGAAATTATTGATTTCAAAATTTGAATATTTAGTTCTCAAACTATTCAATTGCTGCATGCAACTGTATTTTGAATATATGCTTTAATCGCTAATTTTATTTATGAACTAGAAAAAAATGTATTGCACAGTAGACTGAGTCGATTTGGGCTTATTTTTTATTTTGTAAACTTCTGGTTTTTAAAATGCTTTGATTTTGTTCTAAACTCATCCATGATTTTTTGAATAATTTTTAAGAACCGTTTAAACGAGTAAATTTGAACTTTGAGGTTTGTAAGGCAAATTGGATATTTTGCACTGAAAAATCAACATTATCTTTTTTCCTTCTGAGGAACCACTAATGGTTTTTTTGCCATTTTATGAATTCTCCCAAGGAAATTTTCCGCTGAAGAACTTTGTCAAAGACCGTAACTTTGTATCTTATTATGCAAAAATGTTTAACAGTGGTATGTCTTTTGGCATTGAAAAACAATGAA